>NW_026699458.1:0-24783 GCF_030435755.1 Ochotona princeps
ACAAACGAATGCTCCACATGCGGGTTTCACATGCCACCAACTCCACATTCACAGGCAACTTCAGCGCCACAGCCGTTTTCAGATAGCCCTCAATGCAAAGGCTCTAGACACAAATATTGGTGTGAGAGCTAATTCAATCAAGGAAACACTGCATGTTGGTGAAGGGCATATTGAAGAAGGATCAGCCGAGTGGTTCTTGTGGGAGAACAACTCCATTTGGCTCACTAACTTCACACACCATCAGGCTTCCAAGCAGCTCTCAAGGAAACTCAGTTTTCACACTCTATGCTTAGTGCTCTTTGAGTGCATTATCTAGGAATGAACCTGGTAGAGCATCCCACACAAACGAATGCTCCACCTGCGGGTTTCACATGCCACCAACTCCACATTCACAGGCAACTTCAGCGCCACAGCCGTTTTCAGATAGCCCTCAATGCAAAGGCTCTAGACGCAAATATTGGTGTGAGAGCTAATTCAATCAAGGAAACACTGCATGTTGGTGAAGGGCATATTGAAGAAGGATCAGCCAAGTGGTTCTTGTGGGAGAACAACTCCATTTGGCTCACTAACTTCACACACCATCAGGCTTCCAAGCAGCTCTCAAGGAAACTCAGTTTTCACACTCTATGCTTAGTGCCCTTTGAATGGCTAGGACTGAAATGAACATGGTAGAGCATCCCACAGAAACGAATGCTCCACATGCGGGTTTCACATGCCACCAACTCCACATTCACAGGCAACTTCAGCGCCACAGCCGTATTCAGATAGCCCTCAATGCAAAGGCTCTAGACGCAAATATTGGTGTGAGAGCTAATTCAATCAAGGAAACACTGCATGTTGGTGAAGGGCATATTGAAGAAGGATCAGCCGAGTGGTTCTTGTGGAAGAACAACTCCATTTGGCTCACTAACTTCACACACCATCAGGCTTCCAAGCAGCTCTCAAGGAAACTCAGTTTTCACACTCTATGATTAGTGCTCTTTGTGTGCCTAGGACTGAAATGAACCTGGTAGAGCATCCCACACAAACGAATGCTCCACATGCGGGTTTCACATGCCACCAACTCCACATTCACAGGCAACTTCAGCGCCACAGCCGTTTTCAGATAGCCCTCAATGCAAAGGCTCTAGACGCAAATATTGGTGTGAGAGCTAATTCAATCAAGGAAACACTGCATGTTGGTGAAGGGCATATTGAAGAAGGATCAGCCGAGTGGTTCTTGTGGGAGAACAACTCCATTTGGCTCACTAACTTCACACACCATCAGGCTTCCAAGCAGCTCTCAAGGAAACTCAGTTTTCACACTCTATGCTTAGTGCCCTTTGAGTGCATTATCTAGGAATGAACCTGGTAGAGCATCCCACACAAACGAATGCTCCACATGCGGGTTTCACATGACACCAACTCCACATTGACAGGCAACTTCAGCGCCACAGCCGTTTTCAGATAGCCCTCAATGCAAAGGCTCTAGACGCAAATATTGGTGTGAGAGCTAATTCAATCAAGGAAACACTGCATGTTGGTGAAGGGCATATTGAAGAAGGATCAGCCGAGTGGTTCTTGTGGGAGAACAACTCCATTTGGCTCACTAACTTCACACACCATCAGGCTTCCAAGCAGCTCTCAAGGAAACTCAGTTTTCACACTCTATGCTTAGTGCCCTTTGAGTGCCTAGGACTGAAATGAAGCTTGGTGAGCATCCCACATAAACGAATGCTCCACTTGCGGGTTTCACATGACACCAACTCCACATTGACAGGCAACTTCAGCGCCACAGCCGTTTTCAGATAGCCCTCAATGCAAAGGCTCTAGACGCAAATATTGGTGTGAGAGCTAATTCAATCAAGGAAACACTGCATGTTGGTGAAGGGCATATTGAAGAAGGATCAGCCGAGTGGTTCTTGTGGGAGAACAACTCCATTTGGCTCACTAACTTCACACACCATCAGGCTTCCAAGCAGCTCTCAAGGAAACTCAGTTTTCACACTCTATCCTTAGTGCCCTTTGAGTGCCTAGGACTGAAATGAAGCTTGGTGAGCATCCCACATAAACGAATGCTCCACATGCGGGTTTCACATGCCACCAACTCCACATTCACAGGCAACTTCAGCGCCACAGCCGTTTTCAGATAGCCCTCAATGCAAAGGCTCTAGACGCAAATATTGGTGTGAGAGCTAATTCAATCAAGGAAACACTGCATGTTGGTGAAGGGCATATTGAAGAAGGATCAGCCGAGTGGTTCTTGTGGGAGAACAACTCCATTTGGCTCACTAACTTCACACACCATCAGGCTTCCAAGCAGCTCTCAAGGAAACTCAGTTTTCACACTCTATCCTTAGTGCCCTTTGAGTGCCTAGGACTGAAATGAAGCTTGGTGAGCATCCCACATAAACGAATGCTCCACATGCGGGTTTCACATGCCACCAACTCCACATTGACAGGCAACTTCAGCGCCACAGCCGTTTTCAGATAGCCCTCAATGCAAAGGCTCTAGACGCAAATATTGGTGTGAGAGCTAATTCAATCAAGGAAACACTGCATGTTGGTGAAGGGCATATTGAAGAAGGATCAGCCGAGTGGTTCTTGTGGGAGAACAACTCCATTTGGCTCACTAACTTCACACACCATCAGGCTTCCAAGCAGCTCTCAAGGAAACTCAGTTTTCACACTCTATGCTTAGTGCTCTTTGAGTGCATTATCTAGGAAAGAACCTGGTAGAGCATCCCACACAAACGAATGCTCCACATGCGGGTTTCACATGCCACCAACTCCACATTCACAGGCAACTTCAGCGCCACAGCCGTTTTCAGATAGCCCTCAATGCAAAGGCTCTAGACGCAAATATTGGTGTGAGAGCTAATTCAATCAAGGAAACACTGCATGTTGGTGAAGGGCATATTGAAGAAGGATCAGCTGAGTGGTTCTTGTGGGAGAACAACTCCATTTGGCTCACTAACTTCACACACCATCAGGCTTCCAAGCAGCTCTCAAGGAAACTCAGTTTTCACACTCTATGTTTAGTGCCCATTGAATGCATTATCTAGATATGAACCTGGTAGAGCATGCCACACAAACGAATGCTCCACATGCGGGTTTCACATGCCACCAACTCCACATTCACAGGCAACTTCAGCGCCACAGCCGTTTTCAGATAGCCCTCAATGCAAAGGCTCTAGATGCAAATATTGGTGTGAGAGCTAATTCAATCAAGGAAACACTGCATGTTGGTGAAGGGCATATTGAAGAAGGATCAGCCGAGTGGTTCTTGTGGGAGAACAACTCCATTTGGCTCACTAACTTCACACACCATCAGGCTTCCAAGCAGCTCTCAAGGAAACTCAGTTTTCACACTCTATGCTTAGTGCCCTTTGAGTACCTAGGACTGAAATGAAGCTTGGTGAGAATCCCACATAAACGAATGCTCCACATGCGGGTTTCACATGCCACCAACTCCACATTCACAGGCAACTTCAGCGCCACAGCCGTTTTCAGATAGCCCTCAATGCAAAGGCTCTAGACCCAAATATTGGTGTGAGAGCTAATTCAATCAAGGAAACACTGCATGTTGGTGAAGGGCATATTGAAGAAGGATCAGCCGAGTGGTTCTTGTGGGAGAACAACTCCATTTGGCTCACTAACTTCACACACCATCAGGCTTCCAAGCAGCTCTCAAGGAAACTCAGTTTTCACACTCTATGCTTAGTGCCCTTTGAGTACCTAGGACTGAAATGAAGCTTGGTGAGAATCCCACATAAACGAATGCTCCACATGCGGGTTTCACATGCCACCAACTCCACATTCACAGGCAACTTCAGCGCCACAGCCGTTTTCAGATAGCCCTCAATGCAAAGGCTCTAGACCCAAATATTGGTGTGAGAGCTAATTCAATCAAGGAAACACTGCATGTTGGTGAAGGGCATATTGAAGAAGGATCAGCCGAGTGGTTCTTGTGGGAGAACAACTCCATTTGGCTCACTAACTTCACACACCATCAGGCTTCCAAGCAGCTCTCAAGGAAACTCAGTTTTCACACTCTATGCTTAGTGCCCTTTGAGTACCTAGGACTGAAATGAAGCTTGGTGAGAATCCCACATAAACGAATGCTCCACATGCGGGTTTCACATGCCACCAACTCCACATTCACAGGCAACTTCAGCGCCACAGCCGTTTTCAGATAGCCCTCAATGCAAAGGCTCTAGACCCAAATATTGGTGTGAGAGCTAATTCAATCAAGGAAACACTGCATGTTGGTGAAGGGCATATTGAAGAAGGATCAGCCGAGTGGTTCTTGTGGGAGAACAACTCCATTTGGCTCACTAACTTTACACACCATCAGGCTTCCAAGCAGCTCTCAAGGAAACTCAGTTTTCACACTCTATGCTTAGTGCTCTTTGAGTGCATTATCTAGGAATGAACCTGGTAGAGCATCCCACACAAACGAATGCTCCACATGCGGGTTTCACATGACACCAACTCCACATTGACAGGCAACTTCAGCGCCACAGCCGTTTTCAGATAGCCTTCAATGCAAAGGCTCTAGACGCAAATATTGGTGTGAGAGCTAATTCAATCAAGGAAACACTGCATGTTGGTGAAGGGCATATTGAAGAAGGATCAGCCGAGTGGTTCTTGTGGGAGAACAACTCCATTTGGCTCACTAACTTCACACACCATCAGGCTTCCAAGCAGCTCTCAAGGAAACTCAGTTTTCACACTCTATGCTTAGTGCCCTTTGAGTGCCTAGGACTGAAATGAAGCTTGGTGAGCATCCCACATAAACGAATGCTCCACTTGCGGGTTTCACATGACACCAACTCCACATTCACAGGCAACTTCAGCGCCACAGCCGTTTTCAGATAGCCCTCAATGCAAAGGCTCTAGACGCAAATATTGGTGTGAGAGCTAATTCAATCAAGGAAACACTGCATGTTGGTGAAGGGCATATTGAAGAAGGATCAGCCGAGTGGTTCTTGTGGGAGAACAACTCCATTTGGCTCACTAACTTCACACACCATCAGGCTTCCAAGCAGCTCTCAAGGAAACTCAGTTTTCACACTCTATGATTAGTGCTCTTTGTGTGCCTAGGACTGAAATGAACCTGGTAGAGCATCCCACACAAACGAATGCTCCACATGCGGGTTTCACATGCCACCAACTCCACATTCACAGGCAACTTCAGCGCCACAGCCGTTTTCAGATAGCCCTCAATGCAAAGGCTCTAGACGCAAATATTGGTGTGAGAGCTAATTCAATCAAGGAAACACTGCATGTTGGTGAAGGGCATATTGAAGAAGGATCAGCCGAGTGGTTCTTGTGGGAGAACAACTCATTTGGCTCACTAACTTCACACACCATCAGGCTTCCAGCAGCTCTCAAGGAAACTCAGTTTTCACACTCTATGCTTAGTGCCCTTTGAGTGCATTATCTAGGAATGAACCTGGTAGAGCATCCCACACAAACGAATGCTCCACATGCGGGTTTCACATGCCACCAACTCCACATTCACAGGCAGCTTCAGCGCCACAGCCGTTTTCAGATAGCCCTCAATGCAAAGGCTCTAGACGCAAATATTGGTGTGAGAGCTAATTCAATCAAGGAAACACTGCATGTTGGTGAAGGGCATATTGAAGAAGGATCAGCCGAGTGGTTCTTGTGGGAGAACAACTCCATTTGGCTCACTAACTTCACACACCATCAGGCTTCCAAGCAGCTCTCAAGGAAACTCAGTTTTCACACTCTATGCTTAGTGCCCTTTGAGTGCCTAGGACTGAAATGAAGCTTGGTGAGCATCCCACATAAACGAATGCTCCACTTGCGGGTTTCACATGACACCAACTCCACATTCACAGGCAACTTCAGCGCCACAGCCGTTTTCAGATAGCCCTCAATGCAAAGGCTCTAGACGCAAATATTGGTGTGAGAGCTAATTCAATCAAGGAAACACTGCATGTTGGTGAAGGGCATATTGAAGAAGGATCAGCCGAGTGGTTCTTGTGGGAGAACAACTCCATTTGGCTCACTAACTTCACACACCATCAGGCTTCCAAGCAGCTCTCAAGGAAACTCAGTTTTCACACTCTATGCTTAGTGCTCTTTGAGTGCATTATCTAGGAATGAACCTGGTAGAGCATCCCACACAAACGAATGCTCCCACATGCGGGTTTCACATGCCACCAACTCCACATTCACAGACAACTTCAGCGCCACAGCCGTTTTCAGATAGCCCTCAATGCAAAGGCTCTAGATGCAAATATTGGTGTGAGAGCTAATTCAATCAAGGAAACACTGCATGTTGGTGAAGGGCATATTGAAGAAGGATCAGCCGAGTGGTTCTTGTGGCAGAACAACTCCATTTGGCTCACTAACTTCACACACCATCAGGCTTCCAAGCAGCTCTCAAGGAAACTCAGTTTTGACACTCTATGCTTAGTGCTCTTTGAGTGCATTATCTAGAAAAGAATCTGGTAGAGCATCCCACACAAACGAATGCTCCACATGCGGGTTTCACATGCCACCAACTCCACATTCACAGGCAACTTCAGCGCCACAGCCGTTTTCAGATAGCCCTCAATGCAAAGGCTCTAGACGCAAATATTGGTGTGAGAGCTAATTCAATCAAGGAAACACTGCATGTTGGTGAAGGGCATATTGAAGAAGGATCAGCTGAGTGGTTCTTGTGGGAGAACAACTCCATTTGGCTCACTAACTTCACACACCATCAGGCTTCCAAGCAGCTCTCAAGGAAACTCAGTTTTCACACTCTATGTTTAGTGCCCATTGAATGCATTATCTAGGAATGAACCTGGTAGAGCATCAAACGCAAACGAATGCTCCACATGCGGGTTTCACATGCCACCAACTCCACATTGACAGGCAACTTCAGCGCCACAGCCGTTTTCAGATAGCCTCAATGCAAAGGCTCTAGACGCAAATATTGGTGTGAGAGCTAATTCAATCAAGGAAACACTGCATGTTGGTGAAGGGCATATTGAAGAAGGATCAGCCGAGTGGTTCTTGTGGGAGAACAACTCCATTTGGCTCACTAACTTCACACACCATCAGGCTTCCAAGCAGCTCTCAAGGAAACTCAGTTTTCACACTCTATGTTTAGTGCCCTTTGAGTGCCTAGGACTGAAATGAAGCTTGGTGAGCATCCCACATAAACGAATGCTCCACATGCGGGTTTCACATGCCACCAACTCCACATTCACAGGCAACTTCAGCGCCACAGCTGTTTTCAGATAGCCCTCAATGCAAAGGCTCTAGACGCAAATATTGGTGTGAGAGCTAATTCAATCAAGGAAACACTGCATGTTGGTGAAGGGCATATTGAAGAAGGATCAGCCGAGTGGTTCTTGTGGGAGAACAACTCCATTTGGCTCACTAACTTCACACACCATCAGGCTTCCAAGCAGCTCTCAAGGAAACTCAGTTTTCACACTCTATGCTTAGTGCCCTTTGAGTACCTAGGACTGAAATGAAGCTTGGTGAGAATCCCACATAAACGAATGCTCCACATGCGGGTTTCACATGCCACCAACTCCACATTCACAGGCAACTTCAGCGCCACAGCCGTTTTCAGATAGCCCTCAATGCAAAGGCTCTAGACCCAAATATTGGTGTGAGAGCTAATTCAATCAAGGAAACACTGCATGTTGGTGAAGGGCATATTGAAGAAGGATCAGCCGAGTGGTTCTTGTGGGAGAACAACTCCATTTGGCTCACTAACTTCACACACCATCAGGCTTCCAAGCAGCTCTCAAGGAAACTCAGTTTTCACACTCTATGCTTAGTGCCCTTTGAGTACCTAGGACTGAAATGAAGCTTGGTGAGAATCCCACATAAACGAATGCTCCACATGCGGGTTTCACATGCCACCAACTCCACATTGACAGGCAACTTCAGCGCCACAGCCGTTTTCAGATAGCCCTCAATGCAAAGGCTCTAGATGCAAATATTGGTGTGAGAGCTAATTCAATCAAGGAAACACTGCATGTTGGTGAAGGGCATATTGAAGAAGGATCAGCTGAGTGGTTCTTGTGGGAGAACAACTCCATTTGGCTCACTAACTTCACACACCATCAGGCTTCCAAGCAGCTCTCAAGGAAACTCAGTTTTCACACTCTATGTTTAGTGCCCATTGAATGCATTATCTAGGAATGAACCTGGTAGAGCATCAAACGCAAACGAATGCTCCACATGCGGGTTTCACATGCCACCAACTCCACATTGACAGGCAACCTCAGCGCCACAGCCGTTTTCAGATAGCCCTCAATGCAAAGGCTCTAGACGCAAATATTGGTGTGAGAGCTAATTCAATCAAGGAAACACTGCATGTTGGTGAAGGGCATATTGAAGAAGGATCAGCCGAGTGGTTCTTGTGGGAGAACAACTCCATTTGGCTCACTAACTTCACACACCATCAGGCTTCCAAGCAGCTCTCAAGAAACTCAGTTTTCACACTCTATGTTTAGTGCCCTTTGAGTGCATTATCTAGGAATGAACCTGGTAGAGCATGCCACACAAACGAATGCTCCACATGCGCGTTTCACATGCCACCAACTCCACATTCACAGGCAACTTCAGCGCCACAGCCGTTTTCAGATAGCCCTCAATGCAAAGGCTCTAGACGCAAATATTGGTGTGAGAGCTAATTCAATCAAGGAAACACTGCATGTTGGTGAAGGGCATATTGAAGAAGGATCAGCCGAGTGGTTCTTGTGGGAGAACAACTCCATTTGGCTCACTAACTTCACACACCATCAGGCTTCCAAGCAGCTCTCAAGGAAACTCAGTTTTCACACTCTATGCTTAGTGCCCTTTGAGTGCCTAGGACTGAAATGAACCTGGTAGAGCATCCCACACAAACGAATGCTCCACATGCGGATTTCACATGCCAACAACTCCACATTGACAGGCAACTTCCGCGCCACAGCCGTTTTCAGATAGCCCTCAATGCAAAGGCTCTAGATGCAAATATTGGTGTGAGAGCTAATTCAATCAAGGAAACACTGCATGTTGGTGAAGGGCATATTGAAGAAGGATCAGCCGAGTGGTTCTTGTGGGAGAACAACTCCATTTGGCTCACTAACTTCACACACCATCAGGCTTTAAGGCAGCTCTCAAGGAAACTCAGTTTTCACACTCTATGTTTAGTGCCCTTTGAGTGCCTAGGACTGAAATGAAGCTTGGTGAGCATCCCACATAAACGAATGCTCCACATGCGGGTTTCACATGCCACCAACTCCACATTCACAGGCAACTTCAGCGCCACAGCCGTTTTCAGATAGCCCTCAATGCAAAGGCTCTAGACGCAAATATTGGTGTGAGAGCTAATTCAATCAAGGAAACACTGCATGTTGGTGAAGGGCATATTGAAGAAGGATCAGCCGAGTGGTTCTTGTGGGAGAACAACTCCATTTGGCTCACTAACTTCACACACCATCAGGCTTCCAAGCAGCTCTCAAGGAAACTCAGTTTTCACACTCTATGCTTAGTGCCCTTTGAGTACCTAGGACTGAAATGAAGCTTGGTGAGAATCCCACATAAACGAATGCTCCACATGCGGGTTTCACATGCCACCAACTCCACATTCACAGGCAACTTCAGCGCCACAGCCGTTTTCAGATAGCCCTCAATGCAAAGGCTCTAGACCCAAATATTGGTGTGAGAGCTAATTCAATCAAGGAAACACTGCATGTTGGTGAAGGGCATATTGAAGAAGGATCAGCCGAGTGGTTCTTGTGGGAGAACAACTCCATTTGGCTCACTAACTTCACACACCATCAGGCTTCCAAGCAGCTCTCAAGGAAACTCAGTTTTCACACTCTATGCTTAGTGCCCTTTGAGTACCTAGGACTGAAATGAAGCTTGATGAGAATCCCACATAAACGAATGCTCCACATGCGGGTTTCACATGCCACCAACTCCACATTCACAGGCAACTTCAGCGCCACAGCCGTTTTCAGATAGCCCTCAATGCAAAGGCTCTAGTCCCAAATATTGGTGTGAGAGCTAATTCAATCAAGGAAACACTGCATGTTGGTGAAGGGCATATTGAAGAAGGATCAGCCTAGTGGTTCTTGTGGGAGAACAACTCCATTTGGCTCACTAACTTCACACACCATCAGGCTTCCAAGCAGCTCTCAAGGAAACTCAGTTTTCACACTCTATGCTTAGTGCCCTTTGAGTGCATTATCTAGGAATGAACCTGGTAGAGCATCCCACACAAACGAATGCTCCACATGCGGGTTTCACATGCCACCAACTCCACATTGACAGGCAACTTCAGCGCCACAGCCGTTTTCAGATAGCCCTCAATGCAAAGGCTCTAGACGCAAATATTGGTGTGAGAGCTAATTCAATCAAGGAAACACTGCATGTTGGTGAAGGGCATATTGAAGAAGGATCAGCCGAGTGGTTCTTGTGGGAGAACAACTCCATTTGGCTCACTAACTTCACACACCATCAGGCTTCCAAGCAGCTCTCAAGGAAACTCAGTTTTCACACTCTATGCTTAGTGCCCTTTGAGTACCTAGGACTGAAATGAAGCTTGGTGAGCATCCCACATAAACGAATGCTCCACTTGCGGGTTTCACATGCCACCAACTCCACATTCACAGGCAACTTCAGCGCCACAGCCGTTTTCAGATAGCCCTCAATGCAAAGGCTCTAGACGCAAATATTGGTGTGAGAGCTAATTCAATCAAGGAAACACTGCATGTTGGTGAAGGGCATATTGAAGAAGGATCAGCCGAGTGGTTCTTGTGGGAGAACAACTCCATTTGGCTCACTAACTTCACACACCATCAGGCTTCCAAGCAGCTCTCAAGGAAACTCAGTTTTCACACTCTATGTTTAGTGCCCTTTGAGTGCCTAGGACTGAAATGAAGCTTGGTGAGCATCCCACATAAACGAATGCTCCACATGCGGGTTTCACATGCCACCAACTCCACATTGACAGGCAACTTCAGCGCCACAGCCGTTTTCAGATAGCCCTCAATGCAAAGGCTCTAGACGCAAATATTGGTGTGAGAGCTAATTCAATCAAGGAAACACTGCATGTTGGTGAAGGGCATATTGAAGAAGGATCAGCCGAGTGGTTCTTGTGGGAGAACAACTCCATTTGGCTCACTAACTTCACACACCATCAGGCTTCCAAGCAGCTCTCAAGGAAACTCAGTTTTCACACTCTATGCTTAGTGCCCTTTGTATGGCTAGAACTGAAGTGAACCTGGTAGAGCATCCCACACAAACGAATGCTCCACATGCGGGTTTCACATGCCACCAACTACACATTCTCACGCAACTTCAGCGCCACAGCCGTTTTCAGATAGCCTCAATGCAAAGGCTCTAGACACAAATATTGGTGTGAGAGCTAATTCAATCAAGGAAACACTGCATGTTGGTGAAGGGCATATTGAAGAAGGATCAGCCGAGTGGTTCTTGTGGGAGAACAACTCCATTTGGCTCACTAACTTCACACACCATCAGGCTTCAAGCAGCTCTCAAGGAAACTCAGTTTTCACACTCTATGCTTAGTGCCCTTTGAGTACCTAGGACTGAAATGAAGCTTGGTGAGAATCCCACATAAACGAATGCTCCACATGCGGGTTTCACATGCCACCAACTCCACATTCACAGGCAACTTCAGCGCCACAGCCGTTTTCAGATAGCCCTCAATGCAAAGGCTCTAGACCCAAATATTGGTGTGAGAGCTAATTCAATCAAGGAAACACTGCATGTTGGTGAAGGGCATATTGAAGAAGGATCAGCCGAGTGGTTCTTGTGGGAGAACAACTCCATTTGGCTCACTAACTTCACACACCATCAGGCTTCCAAGCAGCTCTCAAGGAAACTCAGTTTTCACACTCTATGCTTAGTGCCCTTTGAGTACCTAGGACTGAAATGAAGCTTGGTGAGAATCCCACATAAACGAATGCTCCACATGCGGGTTTCACATGCCACCAACTCCACATTGACAGGCAACTTCAGCGCCACAGCCGTTTTCAGATAGCCCTCAATGCAAAGGCTCTAGATGCAAATATTGGTGTGAGAGCTAATTCAATCAAGGAAACACTGCATGTTGGTGAAGGGCATATTGAAGAAGGATCAGCTGAGTGGTTCTTGTGGAGAACAACTCCATTTGGCTCACTAACTTCACACACCATCAGGCTTCCAAGCAGCTCTCAAGGAAACTCAGTTTTCACACTCTATGTTGTTTAGTGCCCATTGAATGCATTATCTAGGAATGAACCTGGTAGAGCATCAAACGCAAACGAATGCTCCACATGCGGGTTTCACATGCCACCAACTCCACATTGACAGGCAACCTCAGCGCCACAGCCGTTTTCAGATAGCCCTCAATGCAAAGGCTCTAGACGCAAATATTGGTGTGAGAGCTAATTCAATCAAGGAAACACTGCATGTTGGTGAAGGGCATATTGAAGAAGGATCAGCCGAGTGGTTCTTGTGGGAGAACAACTCCATTTGGCTCACTAACTTCACACACCATCAGGCTTCCAAGCAGCTCTCAAGGAAACTCAGTTTTCACACTCTATGTTTAGTGCCCTTTGAGTGCATTATCTAGGAATGAACCTGGTAGAGCATGCCACACAAACGAATGCTCCACATGCGCGTTTCACATGCCACCAACTCCACA
The DNA here is from genome assembly GCF_030435755.1 of Ochotona princeps. Taxonomy (NCBI): domain Eukaryota; kingdom Metazoa; phylum Chordata; class Mammalia; order Lagomorpha; family Ochotonidae; genus Ochotona; species Ochotona princeps. The sequence goes on from NW_026699458.1 coordinate 12,662, forward strand.
TTCACAGGCAACTTCAGCGCCACAGCCGTTTTCAGATAGCCCTCAATGCAAAGGCTCTAGACGCAAATATTGGTGTGAGAGCTAATTCAATCAAGGAAACACTGCATGTTGGTGAAGGGCATATTGAAGAAGGATCAGCCGAGTGGTTCTTGTGGGAGAACAACTCCATTTGGCTCACTAACTTCACACACCATCAGGCTTCCAAGCAGCTCTCAAGGAAACTCAGTTTTCACACTCTATGCTTAGTGCCCTTTGAGTGCCTAGGACTGAAATGAACCTGGTAGAGCATCCCACACAAACGAATGCTCCACATGCGGATTTCACATGCCAACAACTCCACATTGACAGGCAACTTCCGCGCCACAGCCGTTTTCAGATAGCCCTCAATGCAAAGGCTCTAGATGCAAATATTGGTGTGAGAGCTAATTCAATCAAGGAAACACTGCATGTTGGTGAAGGGCATATTGAAGAAGGATCAGCCGAGTGGTTCTTGTGGGAGAACAACTCCATTTGGCTCACTAACTTCACACACCATCAGGCTTTAAGGCAGCTCTCAAGGAAACTCAGTTTTCACACTCTATGTTTAGTGCCCTTTGAGTGCCTAGGACTGAAATGAAGCTTGGTGAGCATCCCACATAAACGAATGCTCCACATGCGGGTTTCACATGCCACCAACTCCACATTCACAGGCAACTTCAGCGCCACAGCCGTTTTCAGATAGCCCTCAATGCAAAGGCTCTAGACGCAAATATTGGTGTGAGAGCTAATTCAATCAAGGAAACACTGCATGTTGGTGAAGGGCATATTGAAGAAGGATCAGCCGAGTGGTTCTTGTGGGAGAACAACTCCATTTGGCTCACTAACTTCACACACCATCAGGCTTCCAAGCAGCTCTCAAGGAAACTCAGTTTTCACACTCTATGCTTAGTGCCCTTTGAGTACCTAGGACTGAAATGAAGCTTGGTGAGAATCCCACATAAACGAATGCTCCACATGCGGGTTTCACATGCCACCAACTCCACATTCACAGGCAACTTCAGCGCCACAGCCGTTTTCAGATAGCCCTCAATGCAAAGGCTCTAGACCCAAATATTGGTGTGAGAGCTAATTCAATCAAGGAAACACTGCATGTTGGTGAAGGGCATATTGAAGAAGGATCAGCCGAGTGGTTCTTGTGGGAGAACAACTCCATTTGGCTCACTAACTTCACACACCATCAGGCTTCCAAGCAGCTCTCAAGGAAACTCAGTTTTCACACTCTATGCTTAGTGCCCTTTGAGTACCTAGGACTGAAATGAAGCTTGATGAGAATCCCACATAAACGAATGCTCCACATGCGGGTTTCACATGCCACCAACTCCACATTCACAGGCAACTTCAGCGCCACAGCCGTTTTCAGATAGCCCTCAATGCAAAGGCTCTAGTCCCAAATATTGGTGTGAGAGCTAATTCAATCAAGGAAACACTGCATGTTGGTGAAGGGCATATTGAAGAAGGATCAGCCTAGTGGTTCTTGTGGGAGAACAACTCCATTTGGCTCACTAACTTCACACACCATCAGGCTTCCAAGCAGCTCTCAAGGAAACTCAGTTTTCACACTCTATGCTTAGTGCCCTTTGAGTGCATTATCTAGGAATGAACCTGGTAGAGCATCCCACACAAACGAATGCTCCACATGCGGGTTTCACATGCCACCAACTCCACATTGACAGGCAACTTCAGCGCCACAGCCGTTTTCAGATAGCCCTCAATGCAAAGGCTCTAGACGCAAATATTGGTGTGAGAGCTAATTCAATCAAGGAAACACTGCATGTTGGTGAAGGGCATATTGAAGAAGGATCAGCCGAGTGGTTCTTGTGGGAGAACAACTCCATTTGGCTCACTAACTTCACACACCATCAGGCTTCCAAGCAGCTCTCAAGGAAACTCAGTTTTCACACTCTATGCTTAGTGCCCTTTGAGTACCTAGGACTGAAATGAAGCTTGGTGAGCATCCCACATAAACGAATGCTCCACTTGCGGGTTTCACATGCCACCAACTCCACATTGACAGGCAACTTCAGCGCCACAGCCGTTTTCAGATAGCCCTCAATGCAAAGGCTCTAGACGCAAATATTGGTGTGAGAGCTAATTCAATCAAGGAAACACTGCATGTTGGTGAAGGGCATATTGAAGAAGGATCAGCCGAGTGGTTCTTGTGGGAGAACAACTCCATTTGGCTCACTAACTTCACACACCATCAGGCTTCCAAGCAGCTCTCAAGGAAACTCAGTTTTCACACTCTATGTTTAGTGCCCTTTGAGTGCCTAGGACTGAAATGAAGCTTGGTGAGCATCCCACATAAACGAATGCTCCACATGCGGGTTTCACATGCCACCAACTCCACATTGACAGGCAACTTCAGCGCCACAGCCGTTTTCAGATAGCCCTCAATGCAAAGGCTCTAGACGCAAATATTGGTGTGAGAGCTAATTCAATCAAGGAAACACTGCATGTTGGTGAAGGGCATATTGAAGAAGGATCAGCCGAGTGGTTCTTGTGGGAGAACAACTCCATTTGGCTCACTAACTTCACACACCATCAGGCTTCCAAGCAGCTCTCAAGGAAACTCAGTTTTCACACTCTATGCTTAGTGCCCTTTGTATGGCTAGAACTGAAGTGAACCTGGTAGAGCATCCCACACAAACGAATGCTCCACATGCGGGTTTCACATGCCACCAACTACACATTCTCACGCAACTTCAGCGCCACAGCCGTTTTCAGATAGCCCTCAATGCAAAGGCTCTAGACACAAATATTGGTGTGAGAGCTAATTCAATCAAGGAAACACTGCATGTTGGTGAAGGGCATATTGAAGAAGGATCAGCCGAGTGGTTCTTGTGGGAGAACAACTCCATTTGGCTCACTAACTTCACACACCATCAGGCTTCCAAGCAGCTCTCAAGGAAACTCAGTTTTCACACTCTATGCTTAGTGCTCTTTGAGTGCATTACCTAGGAATGAACCTGGTAGAGCATCCCACACAAACGAATGCTCCACATGCGGGTTTCACATGCCACCAACTCCACATTCACAGGCAACTTCAGCGCCACAGCCGTTTTCAGATAGCCCTCAATGCAAAGGCTCTAGATGCAAATATTGGTGTGAGAGCTAATTCAATCAAGGAAACACTGCATGTTGGTGAAGGGCATATTGAAGAAGGATCAGCCGAGTGGTTCTTGTGGCAGAACAACTCCATTTGGCTCACTAACTTCACACACCATCAGGCTTCCAAGCAGCTCTCAAGGAAACTCAGTTTTCACACTCTATGTTTAGTGCCCTTTGAGTGCCTAGGACTGAAATGAAGCTTGGTGAGCATCCCACATAAACGAATGCTCCACATGCGGGTTTCACATGCCACCAACTCCACATTGACAGGCAACTTCAGCGCCACAGCCGTTTTCAGATAGCCCTCAATGCAAAGGCTCTAGACGCAAATATTGGTGTGAGAGCTAATTCAATCAAGGAAACACTGCATGTTGGTGAAGGGCATATTGAAGAAGGATCAGCCGAGTGGTTCTTGTGGGAGAACAACTCCATTTGGCTCACTAACTTCACACACCATCAGGCTTCCAAGCAGCTCTCAAGGAAACTCAGTTTTCACACTCTATGCTTAGTGCCCTTTGTATGGCTAGAACTGAAGTGAACCTGGTAGAGCATCCCACACAAACGAATGCTCCACATGCGGGTTTCACATGCCACCAACTACACATTCTCACGCAACTTCAGCGCCACAGCCGTTTTCAGATAGCCCTCAATGCAAAGGCTCTAGACACAAATATTGGTGTGAGAGCTAATTCAATCAAGGAAACACTGCATGTTGGTGAAGGGCATATTGAAGAAGGATCAGCCGAGTGGTTCTTGTGGGAGAACAACTCCATTTGGCTCACTAACTTCACACACCATCAGGCTTCCAAGCAGCTCTCAAGGAAACTCAGTTTTCACACTCTATGCTTAGTGCTCTTTGAGTGCATTACCTAGGAATGAACCTGGTAGAGCATCCCACACAAACGAATGCTCCACATGCGGGTTTCACATGCCACCAACTCCACATTCACAGGCAACTTCAGCGCCACAGCCGTTTTCAGATAGCCCTCAATGCAAAGGCTCTAGATGCAAATATTGGTGTGAGAGCTAATTCAATCAAGGAAACACTGCATGTTGGTGAAGGGCATATTGAAGAAGGATCAGCCGAGTGGTTCTTGTGGCAGAACAACTCCATTTGGCTCACTAACTTCACACACCATCAGGCTTCCAAGCAGCTCTCAAGGAAACTCAGTTTTCACACTCTATGCTTAGTGCCCTTTGAGTACCTAGGACTGAAATGAAGCTTGATGAGAATCCCACATAAACGAATGCTCCACATGCGGGTTTCACATGCCACCAACTCCACATTCACAGGCAACTTCAGCGCCACAGCCGTTTTCAGATAGCCCTCAATGCAAAGGCTCTAGACGCAAATATTGGTGTGAGAGCTAATTCAATCAAGGAAACACTGCATGTTGGTGAAGGGCATATTGAAGAAGGATCAGCTGAGTGGTTCTTGTGGGAGAACAACTCCATTTGGCTCACTAACTTCACACACCATCAGGCTTCCAAGCAGCTCTCAAGGAAACTCAGTTTTCACACTCTATGTTTAGTGCCCATTGAATGCATTATCTAGGAATGAACCTGGTAGAGCATCAAACGCAAACGAATGCTCCACATGCGGGTTTCACATGCCACCAACTCCACATTCACAGGCAACTTCAGCGCCACAGCCGTTTTCAGATAGCCCTCAATGCAAAGGCTCTAGACGCAAATATTGGTGTGAGAGCTAATTCAATCAAGGAAACACTGCATGTTGGTGAAGGGCATATTGAAGAAGGATCAGCCGAGTGGTTCTTGTGGGAGAACAACTCCATTTGGCTCACTAACTTCACACACCATCAGGCTTTAAGGCAGCTCTCAAGGAAACTCAGTTTTCACACTCTATGTTTAGTGCCCTTTGAGTGCCTAGGACTGAAATGAACCTGGTAGAGCATCCCACACAAACGAATGCTCCACATGCGGATTTCACATGCCAACAACTCCACATTGACAGGCAACTTCAGCGCCACAGCCGTTTTCAGATAGCCCTCAATGCAAAGGCTCTAGATGCAAATATTGGTGTGAGAGCTAATTCAATCAAGGAAACACTGCATGTTGGTGAAGGGCATATTGAAGAAGGATCAGCCGAGTGGTTCTTGTGGGAGAACAACTCCATTTGGCTCACTAACTTCACACACCATCAGGCTTCCAAGCAGCTCTCAAGGAAACTCAGTTTTCACACTCTATGCTTAGTGCCCTTTGAGTGCATTATCTAGGAATGAACCTGGTAGAGCATCCCACACAAACGAATGCTCCACATGCGGGTTTCACATGCCACCAACTCCACATTCACAGGCAACTTCAGCGCCACAGCCGTTTTCAGATAGCCCTCAATGCAAAGGCTCTAGACGCAAATATTGGTGTGAGAGCTAATTCAATCAAGGAAACACTGCATGTTGGTGAAGGGCATATTGAAGAAGGATCAGCCGAGTGGTTCTTGTGGGAGAACAACTCCATTTGGCTCACTAACTTCACACACCATCAGGCTTCCAAGCAGCTCTCAAGGAAACTCAGTTTTGACACTCTATGCTTAGTGCCCTTTGAGTGCCTAGGACTGAAATGAAGCTTGGTGAGCATCCCACATAAACGAATGCTCCACTTGCGGGTTTCACATGACACCAACTCCACATTCACAGGCAACTTCAGCGCCACAGCCGTTTTCAGATAGCCCTCAATGCAAAGGCTCTAGACGCAAATATTGGTGTGAGAGCTAATTCAATCAAGGAAACACTGCATGTTGGTGAAGGGCATATTGAAGAAGGATCAGCCGAGTGGTTCTTGTGGGAGAACAACTCCATTTGGCTCACTAACTTCACACACCATCAGGCTTCCAAGCAGCTCTCAAGGAAACTCAGTTTTGACACTCTATGCTTAGTGCTCTTTGAGTGCATTATCTAGAAAAGTACCTGGTAGAGCATCCCACACAAACGAATGCTCCACATGCGGGTTTCACATGCCACCAACTCCACATTCACAGGCAACTTCAGCGCCACAGCCGTTTTCAGATAGCCCTCAATGCAAAGGCTCTAGACGCAAATATTGGTGTGAGAGCTAATTCAATCAAGGAAACACTGCATGTTGGTGAAGGGCATATTGAAGAAGGATCAGCTGAGTGGTTCTTGTGGGAGAACAACTCCATTTGGCTCACTAACTTCACACACCATCAGGCTTCCAAGCAGCTCTCAAGGAAACTCAGTTTTCACACTCTATGTTTAGTGCCCATTGAATGCATTATCTAGGAATGAACCTGGTAGAGCATCAAACGCAAACGAATGCTCCACATGCGGGTTTCACATGCCACCAACTCCACATTCACAGGCAACTTCAGCGCCACAGCCGTTTTCAGATAGCCCTCAATGCAAAGGCTCTAGACGCAAATATTGGTGTGAGAGCTAATTCAATCAAGGAAACACTGCATGTTGGTGAAGGGCATATTGAAGAAGGATCAGCCGAGTGGTTCTTGTGGGAGAACAACTCCATTTGGCTCACTAACTTCACACACCATCAGGCTTCCAAGCAGCTCTCAAGGAAACTCAGTTTTCACACTCTATGCTTAGTGCCCTTTGAGTACCTAGGACTGAAATGAAGCTTGGTGAGAATCCCACATAAACGAATGCTCCACATGCGGGTTTCACATGACACCAACTCCACATTCACAGGCAACTTCAGCGCCACAGCCGTTTTCAGATAGCCCTCAATGCAAAGGCTCTAGACCCAAATATTGGTGTGAGAGCTAATTCAATCAAGGAAACACTGCATGTTGGTGAAGGGCATATTGAAGAAGGATCAGCCGAGTGGTTCTTGTGGGAGAACAACTCCATTTGGCTCACTAACTTCACACACCATCAGGCTTCCAAGCAGCTCTCAAGGAAACTCAGTTTTCACACTCTATGCTTAGTGCCCTTTGAGTACCTAGGACTGAAATGAAGCTTGGTGAGAATCCCACATAAACGAATGCTCCACATGCGGGTTTCACATGCCACCAACTCCACATTCACAGGCAACTTCAGCGCCACAGCCGTTTTCAGATAGCCCTCAATGCAAAGGCTCTAGACGCAAATATTGGTGTGAGAGCTAATTCAATCAAGGAAACACTGCATGTTGGTGAAGGGCATATTGAAGAAGGATCAGCTGAGTGGTTCTTGTGGGAGAACAACTCCATTTGGCTCACTAACTTCACACACCATCAGGCTTCCAAGCAGCTCTCAAGGAAACTCAGTTTTCACACTCTATGTTTAGTGCCCATTGAATGCATTATCTAGGAATGAACCTGGTAGAGCATCAAACGCAAACGAATGCTCCACATGCGGGTTTCACATGCCACCAACTCCACATTGACAGGCAACCTCAGCGCCACAGCCGTTTTCAGATAGCCCTCAATGCAAAGGCTCTAGACGCAAATATTGGTGTGAGAGCTAATTCAATCAAGGAAACACTGCATGTTGGTGAAGGGCATATTGAAGAAGGATCAGCCGAGTGGTTCTTGTGGGAGAACAACTCCATTTGGCTCACTAACTTCACACACCATCAGGCTTCCAAGCAGCTCTCAAGGAAACTCAGTTTTCACACTCTATGCTTAGTGCCCTTTGAGTGCCTAGGACTGAAATGAACCTGGTAGAGCATCCCACACAAACGAATGCTCCACATGCGGATTTCACATGCCAACAACTCCACATTGACAGGCAACTTCAGCGCCACAGCCGTTTTCAGATAGCCCTCAATGCAAAGGCTCTAGATGCAAATATTGGTGTGAGAGCTAATTCAATCAAGGAAACACTGCATGTTGGTGAAGGGCATATTGAAGAAGGATCAGCCGAGTGGTTCTTGTGGGAGAACAACTCCATTTGGCTCACTAACTTCACACACCATCAGGCTTTAAGGCAGCTCTCAAGGAAACTCAGTTTTCACACTCTATGTTTAGTGCCCTTTGAGTGCCTAGGACTGAAATGAAGCTTGGTGAGCATCCCACATAAACGAATGCTCCACATGCGGGTTTCACATGCCACCAACTCCACATTCACAGGCAACTTCAGCGCCACAGCCGTTTTCAGATAGCCCTCAATGCAAAGGCTCTAGACGCAAATATTGGTGTGAGAGCTAATTCAATCAAGGAAACACTGCATGTTGGTGAAGGGCATATTGAAGAAGGATCAGCCGAGTGGTTCTTGTGGGAGAACAACTCCATTTGGCTCACTAACTTCACACACCATAAGGCTTCCAAGCAGCTCTCAAGGAAACTCAGTTTTCACACTCTATGCTTAGTGCCCTTTGAGTACCTAGGACTGAAATGAAGCTTGGTGAGAATCCCACATAAACGAATGCTCCACATGCGGGTTTCACATGCCACCAACTCCACATTCACAGGCAACTTCAGCGCCACAGCCGTTTTCAGATAGCCCTCAATGCAAAGGCTCTAGACCCAAATATTGGTGTGAGAGCTAATTCAATCAAGGAAACACTGCATGTTGGTGAAGGGCATATTGAAGAAGGATCAGCCGAGTGGTTCTTGTGGGAGAACAACTCCATTTGGCTCACTAACTTCACACACCATCAGGCTTCCAAGCAGCTCTCAAGGAAACTCAGTTTTCACACTCTATGCTTAGTGCCCTTTGAGTACCTAGGACTGAAATGAAGCTTGATGAGAATCCCACATAAACGAATGCTCCACATGCGGGTTTCACATGCCACCAACTCCACATTCACAGGCAACTTCAGCGCCACAGCCGTTTTCAGATAGCCCTCAATGCAAAGGCTCTAGTCCCAAATATTGGTGTGAGAGCTGATTCAATCAAGGAAACACTGCATGTTGGTGAAGGGCATATTGAAGAAGGATCAGCCGAGTGGTTCTTGTGGGAGAACAACTCCATTTGGCTCACTAACTTCACACACCATCAGGCTTCCAAGCAGCTCTCAAGGAAACTCAGTTTTCACACTCTATGCTTAGTGCCCTTTGAGTGCATTATCTAGGAATGAACCTGGTAGAGCATCCCACACAAACGAATGCTCCACATGCGGGTTTCACATGCCACCAACTCCACATTGACAGGCAACTTCAGCGCCACAGCCGTTTTCAGATAGCCCTCAATGCAAAGGCTCTAGACGCAAATATTGGTGTGAGAGCTAATTCAATCAAGGAAACACTGCATGTTGGTGAAGGGCATATTGAAGAAGGATCAGCCGAGTGGTTCTTGTGGGAGAACAACTCCATTTGGCTCACTAACTTCACACACCATCAGGCTTCCAAGCAGCTCTCAAGGAAACTCAGTTTTCACACTCTATGCTTAGTGCCCTTTGAGTGCCTAGGACTGAAATGAAGCTTGGTGAGCATCCCACATAAACGAATGCTCCACTTGCGGGTTTTACATGCCACCAACTCCACATTGACAGGCAACTTCAGCGCCACAGCCGTTTTCAGATAGCCCTCAATGCAAAGGCTCTAGACGCAAATATTGGTGTGAGAGCTAATTCAATCAAGGAAACACTGCATGTTGGTGAAGGGCATATTGAAGAAGGATCAGCCGAGTGGTTCTTGTGGGAGAACAACTCCATTTGGCTCACTAACTTCACACACCATCAGGCTTCCAAGCAGCTCTCAAGGAAACTCAGTTTTCACACTCTATGCTTAGTGCCCTTTGAGTACCTAGGACTGAAATGAAGCTTGGTGAGAATCCCACATAAACGAATGCTCCACATGCGGGTTTCACATGCCACCAACTCCACATTCACAGGCAACTTCAGCGCCACAGCCGTTTTCAGATAGCCCTCAATGCAAAGGCTCTAGACCCCAATATTGGTGTGAGAGCTAATTCAATCAAGGAAACACTGCATGTTGGTGAAGGGCATATTGAAGAAGGATCAGCCGAGTGGTTCTTGTGGGAGAACAACTCCATTTGGCTCACTAACTTCACACACCATCAGGCTTCCAAGCAGCTCTCAAGGAAACTCAGTTTTCACACTCTATGCTTAGTGCCCTTTGAGTACCTAGGACTGAAATGAAGCTTGATGAGAATCCCACATAAACGAATGCTCCACATGCGGGTTTCACATGCCACCAACTCCACATTCACAGGCAACTTCAGCGCCACAGCCGTTTTCAGATAGCCCTCAATGCAAAGGCTCTAGTCCCAAATATTGGTGTGAGAGCTAATTCAATCAAGGAAACACTGCATGTTGGTGAAGGGCATATTGAAGAAGGATCAGCCGAGTGGTTCTTGTGGGAGAACAACTCCATTTGGCTCACTAACTTCACACACCATCAGGCTTCCAAGCAGCTCTCAAGGAAACTCAGTTTTCACACTCTATGCTTAGTGCCCTTTGAGTGCATTATCTAGGAATGAACCTGGTAGAGCATCCCACACAAACGAATGCTCCACATGCGGGTTTCACATGCCACCAACTCCACATTCACAGGCAACTTCAGCGCCACAGCCGTTTTCAGATAGCCCTCAATGCAAAGGCTCTAGACGCAAATATTGGTGTGAGAGCTAATTCAATCAAGGAAACACTGCATGTTGGTGAAGGGCATATTGAAGAAGGATCAGCCGAGTGGTTCTTGTGGGAGAACAACTCCATTTGGCTCACTAACTTCACACACCATCAGGCTTCCAAGCAGCTCTCAAGGAAACTCAGTTTTCACACTCTATGCTTAGTGCCCTTTGAGTGCCTAGGACTGAAATGAAGCTTGGTGAGCATCCCACATAAACGAATGCTCCACTTGCGGGTTTCACATGCCACCAACTCCACATTGACAGGCAACTTCAGCGCCACAGCCGTTTTCAGATAGCCCTCAATGCAAAGGCTCTAGACGCAAATATTGGTGTGAGAGCTAATTCAATCAAGGAAACACTGCATGTTGGTGAAGGGCATATTGAAGAAGGATCAGCCGAGTGGTTCTTGTGGGAGAACAACTCCATTTGGCTCACTAACTTCACACACCATCAGGCTTCCAAGCAGCTCTCAAGGAAACTCAGTTTTCACACTCTATGTTTAGTGCCCTTTGAGTGCCTAGGACTGAAATGAAGCTTGGTGAGCATCCCACATAAACGAATGCTCCACATGCGGGTTTCACATGCCACCAACTCCACATTGACAGGCAACTTCAGCGCCACAGCCGTTTTCAGATAGCCCTCAATGCAAAGGCTCTAGATGCAAATATTGGTGTGAGAGCTAATTCAATCAAGGAAACACTGCATGTTGGTGAAGGGCATATTGAAGAAGGATCAGCCGAGTGGTTCTTGTGGGAGAACAACTCCATTTGGCTCACTAACTTCACACACCATCAGGCTTCCAAGCAGCTCTCAAGGAAACTCAGTTTTCACACTCTATGCTTAGTGCCCTTTGTATGGCTAGAACTGAAGTGAACCTGGTAGAGCATCCCACACAAACGAATGCTCCACATGCGGGTTTCACATGCCACCAACTACACATTCTCACGCAACTTCAGCGCCACAGCCGTTTTCAGATAGCCCTCAATGCAAAGGCTCTAGACACAAATATTGGTGTGAGAGCTAATTCAATCAAGGAAACACTGCATGTTGGTGAAGGGCATATTGAAGAAGGATCAGCCGAGTGGTTCTTGTGGGAGAACAACTCCATTTGGCTCACTAACTTCACACACCATCAGGCTTCCAAGCAGCTCTCAAGGAAACTCAGTTTTCACACTCTATGCTTAGTGCTCTTTGAGTGCATTACCTAGGAATGAACCTGGTAGAGCATCCCACACAAACGAATGCTCCACATGCGGGTTTCACATGCCACCAACTCCACATTCACAGGCAACTTCAGCGCCACAGCCGTTTTCAGATAGCCCTCAATGCAAAGGCTCTAGATGCAAATATTGGTGTGAGAGCTAATTCAATCAAGGAAACACTGCATGTTGGTGAAGGGCATATTGAAGAAGGATCAGCCGAGTGGTTCTTGTGGCAGAACAACTCCATTTGGCTCACTAACTTCAC
>NW_026699459.1:0-122773 GCF_030435755.1 Ochotona princeps
AGCAGCTCTCAAGGAAACTCAGTTTTCACACTCTATGCTTAGTGCCCTTTGAGTGCATTATCTAGGAATGAACCTGGTAGAGCATCCCACACAAACGAATGCTCCACATGCGGGTTTCACATGCCACCAACTCCACATTCACAGGCAACTTCAGCGCCACAGCCGTTTTCAGATAGCCCTCAATGCAAAGGCTCTAGATGCAAATATTGGTGTGAGAGCTAATTCAATCAAGGAAACACTGCATGTTGGTGAAGGGCATATTGAAGAAGGATCAGCCGAGTGGTTCTTGTGGGAGAACAACTCCATTTGGCTCACTAACTTCACACACCATCAGGCTTCCAAGCAGCTCTCAAGGAAACTCAGTTTTCACACTCTATGCTTAGTGCCCTTTGAGTGCATTATCTAGGAATGAACCTGGTAGAGCATCCCACACAAACGAATGCTCCACATGCGGGTTTCACATGCCACCAACTCCACATTCACAGGCAACTTCAGCGCCACAGCCGTTTTCAGATAGCCCTCAATGCAAAGGCTCTAGACACAAATATTGGTGTGAGAGCTAATTCAAGCAAGGAAACACTGCATGTTGGTGAAGGGCATATTGAAGAAGGATCAGCCGAGTGGTTCTTGTGGGAGAACAACTCCGTTTGGCTCACTAACTTCACACACCATCAGGCTTCCAAGCAGCTCTCAAGGAAACTCAGTTTTCACACTCTATGCTTAGTGCCCTTTGAGTGCCTAGGACTGAAATGAAGTTTGGTGAGCATGCCACACAAACGAATGCTCCACATGCGGGTTTCACATGCCACCAACTCCACATTGACAGGCAACTTCAGCGCCACAGCCGTTTTCAGATAGCCCTCAATGCAAAGGCTCTAGACGCAAATATTGGTGTGAGAGCTAATTCAATCAAGGAAACACTGCATGTTGGTGAAGGGCATATTGAAGAAGGATCAGCCGAGTGGTTCTTGTGGGAGAACAACTCCATTTGGCTCACTAACTTCACACACCATCAGGCTTCCAAGCAGCTCTCAAGGAAACTCAGTTTTCACACTCTATGCTTAGTGCACTTTGTTGAGTGCATTATCCAGGAATGAACCTGGTAGAGCATCCCACACAAACAAATGCTCCACATGCGGGTTTCACATGACACCAACTCCAAATTCACAGGCAACTTCAGCGCCACAGCCGTTTTCAGATAGCCCTCAATGCAAAGGCTCTAGACGCAAATATTGGTGTGAGAGCTAATTCAATCAAGGAAACACTGCATGTTGGTGAAGGGCATATTGAAGAAGGATCAGCCGAGTGGTTCTTGTGGGAGAACAACTCCATTTGGCTCACTAACTTCACACACCATCAGGCTTCCAAGCAGCTCTCAAGGAAACTCAGTTTTCACACTCTATGCTTAGTGCCCTTTGAGTGCATTATCTGGGAATGAACCTGGTAGAGCATCCCACACAAACGAATGCTCCACATGCGGGTTTCACATGCCACCAACTCCACATTCACAGGCAACTTCAGCGCCACAGCCGTTTTCAGATAGCCCTCAATGCAAAGGCTCTAGACGCAAATATTGGTGTGAGAGCTAATTCAATCAAGGAAACACTGCATGTTGGTGAAGGGCATATTGAAGAAGGATCAGCCGAGTGGTTCTTGTGGGAGAACAACTCCGTTTGGCTCACTAACTTCACACACCATCAGGCTTCCAAGCAGCTCTCAAGGAAACTCAGTTTTCACACTCTATGCTTAGTGCCCTTTGAGTGCATTATCTAGGAATGAACCTGGTAGAGCATGCCACACAAACAAATGCTCCACATGCGGGTTTCACATGACACCAACTCCACATTGACAGGCAACTTCAGCGCCACAGCCGTTTTCAGATAGCCCTCAATGCAAAGGCTCTAGACGCAAATATTGGTGTGAGAGCTAATTCAATCAAGGAAACACTGCATGTTGGTGAAGGGCATATTGAAGAAGGATCAGCCGAGTGGTTCTTGTGGGAGAACAACTCCATTTGGCTCACTAACTTCACACACCATCAGGCTTCCAAGCAGCTCTCAAGGAAACTCAGTTTTCACACTCTATGCTTAGTGCCCTTTGAGTGCATTATCTAGGAATGAACCTGGTAGAGCATCCCACACAAACGAATGCTCCACATGCGGGTTTCACATGCCACCAACTCCACATTCTCAGGCAACTTCAGCACCACAGCCGTTTTCAGATAGCCCTCAATGCAAAGGCTCTAGACGCAAATATTGGTGTGAGAGCTAATTCAATCAAGGAAACACTGCATGTTGGTGAAGGGCATATTGAAGAAGGATCAGCCGAGTGGTTCTTGTGGGAGAACAACTCCATTTGGCTCACTAACTTCACACACCATCAGGCTTCCAAGCAGCTCTCAAGGAAACTCAGTTTTCACACTCTATGCTTAGTGCCCTTTGTTGAGTGCATTATCCAGGAATGAACCTGGTAGAGCATCCCACACAAACAAATGCTCCACATGCGGGTTTCACATGACACCAACTCCAAATTCACAGGCAACTTCAGCGCCACAGCCGTTTTCAGATAGCCCTCAATGCAAAGGCTCTAGATGCAAATATTGGTGTGAGAGCTAATTCAATCAAGGAAACACTGCATGTTGGTGAAGGGCATATTGAAGAAGGATCAGCCGAGTGGTTCTTGTGGGAGAACAACTCCATTTGGCTCACTAACTTCACACACCATCAGGCTTCCAAGCAGCTCTCAAGGAAACTCAGTTTTCACACTCTATGCTTAGTGCCCTTTGAGTGCATTATCTAGGAATGAACCTGGTAGAGCATCCCACACAAACAAATGCTCCACATGCGGGTTTCACATGCCACCAACTCCACATTCACAGGCAACTTCAGCGCCACAGCCGTTTTCAGATAGCCCTCAATGCAAAGGCTCTAGACGCAAATATTGGTGTGAGAGCTAATTCAATCAAGGAAACACTGCATGTTGGTGAAGGGCATATTGAAGAAGGATCAGCCGAGTGGTTCTTGTGGGAGAACAACTCCATTTGGCTCACTAACTTCACACACCATCAGGCTTCCAAGCAGCTCTCAAGGAAACTCAGTTTTCACACTCTATGCTTAGTGCCCTTTGAGTGCATTATCTAGGAATGAACCTGGTAGAGCATGCCACACAAACGAAGGCTCCACATGCGGGTTTCACATGCCACCAACTCCACATTCACAGGCAATTTCAGCGCCACAGCCGTTTTCAGATAGCCCTCAATGCAAAGGCTCTAGACGCAAATATTGGTGTGAGAGCTAATTCAATCAAGGAAACACTGCATGTTGGTGAAGGGCATATTGAAGAAGGATCAGCCGAGTGGTTCTTGTGGGAGAACAACTCCATTTGGCTCACTAACTTCACACACCATCAGGCTTCCAAGCAGCTCTCAAGGAAACTCAGTTTACACACTCTATGCTTAGTGCCCTTTGAGTGCATTATCTAGGAATGAACCTGGTAGAGCATCCCACACAAACGAATGCTCCACATGCGGGTTTCACATGCCACCAACTCCACATTCTCAGGCAACTTCAGCGCCACAGCCATTTTCAGATAGCCCTCAATGCAAAGGCTCTAGACGCAAATATTGGTGTGAGAGCTAATTCAATCAAGGAAACACTGCATGTTGGTGAAGGGCATATTGAAGAAGGATCAACCGAGTGTTTCTTGTGGGAGAACAACTCCATTTGGCTCACTAACTTCACACACCATCAGGCTTCCAAGCAGCTCTCAAGGAAACTCAGTTTTCACACTCTATGCTTAGTGCCCTTTGAGTGCATTATCTAGGAATGAACCTGGTAGAGCATCCCACACAAACGAATGCTCCACATGCGGGTTTCACATGCCACCAACTCCACATTCACAGGCAATTTCAGCGCCACAGCCGTTTTCAGATAGCCCTCAATGCAAAGGCTCTAGACGCAAATATTGGTGTGAGAGCTAATTCAATCAAGGAAACACTGCATGTTGGTGAAGGGCATATTGAAGGAGGATCATCCGAGTGGTTCTTGTGGGAGAACAACTCCATTTGGCTCACTAACTTCACACACCATCAGGCTTCCAAGCAGCTCTCAAGGAAACTCAGTTTTCACACTCTATGCTTAGTGCCCTTTGAGTGCATTATCTAGGAATGAACCTGGTAGAGCATCCCACACAAACGAATGCTCCACATGCGGGGTTTCACATGCCACCAACTCCACATTCACAGGCAACTTCAGCGCCACAGCCGTTTTCAGATAGCCCTCAATGCAAAGGCTCTAGACGCAAATATTGGTGTGAGAGCTAATTCAATCAAGGAAACACTGCATGTTGGTGAAGGGCATATTGAAGAAGGATCAGCCGAGTGGTTCTTGTGGGAGAACAACTCCATTTGGCTCACTAACTTCTTTTTACACACCATCAGGCTTCCAAGCAGCTCTCAAGGAAACTCAGTTTTCACACTCTATGCTTAGTGCCCTTTGAGTGCATTATCTAGGAATGAACCTGGTAGAGCATCCCACACAAACGAATGCTCCACATGCGGGTTTCACATGCCACCAACTCCACATTCACAGGCAACTTCAGCGCCACAGCCGTTTTCAGATAGCCCTCAATGCAAAGGCTCTAGATGCAAATATTGGTGTGAGAGCTAATTCAATCAAGGAAACACTGCATGTTGGTGAAGGGCATATTGAAGAAGGATCAGCCGAGTGGTTCTTGTGGGAGAACAACTCCATTTGGCTCACTAACTTCACACACCATCAGGCTTCCAAGCAGCTCTCAAGGAAACTCAGTTTTCACACTCTATGCTTAGTGCCCTTTGAGTGCATTATCTAGGAATGAACCTGGTAGAGCATCCCACACAAACGAATGCTCCACATGCGGGTTTCACATGCCACCAACTCCACATTCACAGGCAACTTCAGCGCCACAGCCGTTTTCAGATAGCCCTCAATGCAAAGGCTCTAGACACAAATATTGGTGTGAGAGCTAATTCAATCAAGGAAACACTGCATGTTGGTGAAGGGCATATTGAAGAAGGATCAGCCGAGTGGTTCTTGTGGGAGAACAACTCCATTTGGCTCACTAACTTCACACACCATCAGGCTTCCAAGCAGCTCTCAAGGAAACTCAGTTTTCACACTCTATGCTTAGTGCCCTTTGAGTGCATTATCTAGGAATGAACCTGGTAGAGCATCCCACACAAACGAATGCTCCACATGCGGGTTTCACATGCCACCAACTCCACATTCACAGGCAATTTCAGCGCCACAGCCGTTTTCAGATAGCCCTCAATGCAAAGGCTCTAGACGCAAATATTGGTGTGAGAGCTAATTCAATCAAGGAAACACTGCATGTTGGTGAAGGGCATATTGAAGGAGGATCATCCGAGTGGTTCTTGTGGGAGAACAACTCCATTTGGCTCACTAACTTCACACACCATCAGGCTTCCAAGCAGCTCTCAAGGAAACTCACTTTTCACACTCTATGCTTAGTGCCCTTTGAGTGCATTATCTAGGAATGAACCTGGTAGAGCATCCCACACAAACGAATGCTCCACATGCGGGTTTCACATGCCACCAACTCCACATTCACAGGCAACTTCAGCGCCACAGCCGTTTTCAGATAGCCCTCAATGCAAAGGCTCTAGACGCAAATATTGGTGTGAGAGCTAATTCAATCAAGGAAACACTGCATGTTGGTGAAGGGCATATTGAAGAAGGATCAGCCGAGTGGTTCTTGTGGGAGAACAACTCCATTTGGCTCACTAACTTCACACACCATCAGGCTTCCAAGCAGCTCTCAAGGAAACTCAGTTTTCACACTCTATGCTTAGTGCCCTTTGAGTGCATTATCTAGGAATGAACCTGGTAGAGCATCCCACACAAACGAATGCTCCACATGCGGGTTTCACATGCCACCAACTCCACATTCACAGGCAACTTCAGCGCCACAGCCGTTTTCAGATAGCCCTCAATGCAAAGGCTCTAGATGCAAATATTGGTGTGAGAGCTAATTCAATCAAGGAAACACTGCATGTTGGTGAAGGGCATATTGAAGAAGGATCAGCCGAGTGGTTCTTGTGGGAGAACAACTCCATTTGGCTCACTAACTTCACACACCATCAGGCTTCCAAGCAGCTCTCAAGGAAACTCAGTTTTCACACTCTATGCTTAGTGCCCTTTGAGTGCATTATCTAGGAATGAACCTGGTAGAGCATCCCACACAAACGAATGCTCCACATGCGGGTTTCACATGCCACCAACTCCACATTCACAGGCAACTTCAGCGCCACAGCCGTTTTCAGATAGCCCTCAATGCAAAGGCTCTAGACACAAATATTGGTGTGAGAGCTAATTCAAGCAAGGAAACACTGCATGTTGGTGAAGGGCATATTGAAGAAGGATCAGCCGAGTGGTTCTTGTGGGAGAACAACTCCGTTTGGCTCACTAACTTCACACACCATCAGGCTTCCAAGCAGCTCTCAAGGAAACTCAGTTTTCACACTCTATGCTTAGTGCCCTTTGAGTGCCTAGGACTGAAATGAAGTTTGGTGAGCATGCCACACAAACGAATGCTCCACATGCGGGTTTCACATGCCACCAACTCCACATTGACAGGCAACTTCAGCGCCACAGCCGTTTTCAGATAGCCCTCAATGCAAAGGCTCTAGACGCAAATATTGGTGTGAGAGCTAATTCAATCAAGGAAACACTGCATGTTGGTGAAGGGCATATTGAAGAAGGATCAGCCGAGTGGTTCTTGTGGGAGAACAACTCCATTTGGCTCACTAACTTCACACACCATCAGGCTTCCAAGCAGCTCTCAAGGAAACTCAGTTTTCACACTCTATGCTTAGTGCACTTTGTTGAGTGCATTATCCAGGAATGAACCTGGTAGAGCATCCCACACAAACAAATGCTCCACATGCGGGTTTCACATGACACCAACTCCAAATTCACAGGCAACTTCAGCGCCACAGCCGTTTTCAGATAGCCCTCAATGCAAAGGCTCTAGACGCAAATATTGGTGTGAGAGCTAATTCAATCAAGGAAACACTGCATGTTGGTGAAGGGCATATTGAAGAAGGATCAGCCGAGTGGTTCTTGTGGGAGAACAACTCCATTTGGCTCACTAACTTCACACACCATCAGGCTTCCAAGCAGCTCTCAAGGAAACTCAGTTTTCACACTCTATGCTTAGTGCCCTTTGAGTGCATTATCTGGGAATGAACCTGGTAGAGCATCCCACACAAACGAATGCTCCACATGCGGGTTTCACATGCCACCAACTCCACATTCACAGGCAACTTCAGCGCCACAGCCATTTTCAGATAGCCCTCAATGCAAAGGCTCTAGACGCAAATATTGGTGTGAGAGCTAATTCAATCAAGGAAACACTGCATGTTGGTGAAGGGCATATTGAAGAAGGATCAGCCGAGTGGTTCTTGTGGGAGAACAACTCCATTTGGCTCACTAACTTCACACACCATCAGGCTTCCAAGCAGCTCTCAAGGAAACTCAGTTTTCACACTCTATGCTTAGTGCCCTTTGAGTGCATTATCTAGGAATGAACCTGGTAGAGCATCCCACACAAACGAATGCTCCACATGCGGGTTTCACATGCCACCAACTCCACATTCACAGGCAACTTCAGCGCCACAGCCGTTTTCAGATAGCCCTCAATGCAAAGGCTCTAGACGCAAATATTGGTGTGAGAGCTAATTCAATCAAGGAAACACTGCATGTTGGTGAAGGGCATATTGAAGAAGGATCAGCCGAGTGGTTCTTGTGGGAGAACAACTCCATTTGGCTCACTAACTTCACACACCATCAGGCTTCCAAGCAGCTCTCAAGGAAACTCAGTTTTCACACTCTATGCTTAGTGCCCTTTGAGTGCATTATCTAGGAATGAACCTGGTAGAGCATGCCACACAAACGAATGCTCCACATGCGGGTTTCACATGCCACCAACTCCACATTGACAGGCAACTTCAGCGCCACAGCCGTTTTCAGATAGCCCTCAATGCAAAGGCTCTAGACGCAAATATTGGTGTGAGAGCTAATTCAATCAAGGAAACACTGCATGATGGTGAAGGGCATATTGAAGAAGGATCAGCCGAGTGGTTCTTGTGGGAGAACAACTCCATTTGGCTCACTAACTTCACACACCATCAGGCTTCCAAGCAGCTCTCAAGGAAACTCAGTTTTCACACTCTATGCTTAGTGCCCTTTGAGTGCATTATCTAGGAATGAACCTGGTAGAGCATCCCACACAAACGAATGCTCCACATGCGGGTTTCACATGCCACCAACTCCACATTGACAGGCAACTTCAGCGCCACAGCCGTTTTCAGATAGCCCTCAATGCAAAGGCTCTAGACGCAAATATTGGTATGAGAGCTAATTCAATCAAGGAAACACTGCATGTTGGTGAAGGGCATATTGAAGAAGGATCAGCCGAGTGGTTCTTGTGGGAGAACAACTCCATTTGGCTCACTAACTTCACACACCATCAGGCTTCCAAGCAGCTCTCAAGGAAACTCAGTTTTCACACTCTATGCTTAGTGCCCTTTGAGTGCATTATCTAGGAATGAACCTGGTAGAGCATCCCACACAAACGAATGCTCCACATGCGGGTTTCACATGCCACCAACTCCACATTGACAGGCAACTTCAGCGCCACAGCCGTTTTCAGATAGCCCTCAATGCAAAGGCTCTAGACACAAATATTGGTGTGAGAGCTAATTCAATCAAGGAAACACTGCATGTTGGTGAAGGGCATATTGAAGAAGGATCAGCCGAGTGGTTCTTGTGGGAGAACAACTCCGTTTGGCTCACTAACTTCACACACCATCAGGCTTCCAAGCAGCTCTCAAGGAAACTCAGTTTTCACACTCTATGCTTAGTGCCCTTTGAGTGCCTAGGACTGAAATGAAGTTTGGTGAGCATGCCACACAAACGAATGCTCCACATGCGGGTTTCACATGCCACCAACTCCACATTGACAGGCAACTTCAGCGCCACAGCCGTTTTCAGATAGCCCTCAATGCAAAGGCTCTAGACGCAAATATTGGTGTGAGAGCTAATTCAATCAAGGAAACACTGCATGTTGGTGAAGGGCATATTGAAGAAGGATCAGCCGAGTGGTTCTTGTGGGAGAACAACTCCATTTGGCTCACTAACTTCACACACCATCAGGCTTCCAAGCAGCTCTCAAGGAAACTCAGTTTTCACACTCTATGCTTAGTGCACTTTGTTGAGTGCATTATCCAGGAATGAACCTGGTAGAGCATCCCACACAAACAAATGCTCCACATGCGGGTTTCACATGACACCAACTCCAAATTCACAGGCAACTTCAGCGCCACAGCCGTTTTCAGATAGCCCTCAATGCAAAGGCTCTAGACGCAAATATTGGTGTGAGAGCTAATTCAATCAAGGAAACACTGCATGTTGGTGAAGGGCATATTGAAGAAGGATCAGCCGAGTGGTTCTTGTGGGAGAACAACTCCATTTGGCTCACTAACTTCACACACCATCAGGCTTCCAAGCAGCTCTCAAGGAAACTCAGTTTTCACACTCTATGCTTAGTGCCCTTTGAGTGCATTATCTGGGAATGAACCTGGTAGAGCATCCCACACAAACGAATGCTCCACATGCGGGTTTCACATGCCACCAACTCCACATTCACAGGCAACTTCAGCGCCACAGCCATTTTCAGATAGCCCTCAATGCAAAGGCTCTAGACGCAAATATTGGTGTGAGAGCTAATTCAATCAAGGAAACACTGCATGTTGGTGAAGGGCATATTGAAGAAGGATCAGCCGAGTGGTTCTTGTGGGAGAACAACTCCATTTGGCTCACTAACTTCACACACCATCAGGCTTCCAAGCAGCTCTCAAGGAAACTCAGTTTTCACACTCTATGCTTAGTGCCCTTTGAGTGCATTATCTAGGAATGAACCTGGTAGAGCATCCCACACAAACGAATGCTCCACATGCGGGTTTCACATGCCACCAACTCCACATTCACAGGCAACTTCAGCGCCACAGCCGTTTTCAGATAGCCCTCAATGCAAAGGCTCTAGACGCAAATATTGGTGTGAGAGCTAATTCAATCAAGGAAACACTGCATGTTGGTGAAGGGCATATTGAAGAAGGATCAGCCGAGTGGTTCTTGTGGGAGAACAACTCCATTTGGCTCACTAACTTCACACACCATCAGGCTTCCAAGCAGCTCTCAAGGAAACTCAGTTTTCACACTCTATGCTTAGTGCCCTTTGAGTGCATTATCTAGGAATGAACCTGGTAGAGCATCCCACACAAACGAATGCTCCACATGCGGGTTTCACATGCCACCAACTCCACATTGACAGGCAACTTCAGCGCCACAGCCGTTTTCAGATAGCCCTCAATGCAAAGGCTCTAGACGCAAATATTGGTGTGAGAGCTAATTCAATCAAGGAAACACTGCATGATGGTGAAGGGCATATTGAAGAAGGATCAGCCGAGTGGTTCTTGTGGGAGAACAACTCCATTTGGCTCACTAACTTCACACACCATCAGGCTTCCAAGCAGCTCTCAAGGAAACTCAGTTTTCACACTCTATGCTTAGTGCCCTTTGAGTGCATTATCTAGGAATGAACCTGGTAGAGCATCCCACACAAACGAATGCTCCACATGCGGGTTTCACATGCCACCAACTCCACATTGACAGGCAACTTCAGCGCCACAGCCGTTTTCAGATAGCCCTCAATGCAAAGGCTCTAGACGCAAATATTGGTATGAGAGCTAATTCAATCAAGGAAACACTGCATGTTGGTGAAGGGCATATTGAAGAAGGATCAGCCGAGTGGTTCTTGTGGGAGAACAACTCCATTTGGCTCACTAACTTCACACACCATCAGGCTTCCAAGCAGCTCTCAAGGAAACTCAGTTTTCACACTCTATGCTTAGTGCCCTTTGTTGAGTGCATTATCCAGGAATGAACCTGGTAGAGCATCCCACACAAACAAATGCTCCACATGCGGGTTTCACATGACACCAACTCCAAATTCACAGGCAACTTCAGCGCCACAGCCGTTTTCAGATAGCCCTCAATGCAAAGGCTCTAGACGCAAATATTGGTGTGAGAGCTAATTCAATCAAGGAAACACTGCATGTTGGTGAAGGGCATATTGAAGAAGGATCAGCCGAGTGGTTCTTGTGGGAGAACAACTCCATTTGGCTCACTAACTTCACACACCATCAGGCTTCCAAGCAGCTCTCAAGGAAACTCATTTTCACACTCTATGCTTAGTGCCCTTTGAGTGCATTATCTAGGAATGAACCTGGTAGAGCATCCCACACAAACGAATGCTCCACATGCGGGTTTCACATGCCACCAACTCCACATTCACAGGCAACTTCAGCGCCACAGCCATTTTCAGATAGCCCTCAATGCAAAGGCTCTAGACGCAAATATTGGTGTGAGAGCTAATTCAATCAAGGAAACACTGCATGTTGGTGAAGGGCATATTGAAGAAGGATCAGCCGAGTGGTTCTTGTGGGAGAACAACTCCATTTGGCTCACTAACTTCACACACCATCAGGCTTCCAAGCAGCTCTCAAGGAAACTCAGTTTTCACACTCTATGCTTAGTGCCCTATGAGTGCATTATCTAGGAATGAACCTGGTAGAGCATCCCACACAAACGAATGCTCCACATGCGGGTTTCACATGCCACCAACTCCACATTCACAGGCAACTTCAGCGCCACAGCCGTTTTCAGATAGCCCTCAATGCAAAGGCTCTAGACGCAAATATTGGTGTGAGAGCTAATTCAATCAAGGAAACACTGCATGTTGGTGAAGGGCATATTGAAGAAGGATCAGCCGAGTGGTTCTTGTGGGAGAACAACTCCATTTGGCTCACTAACTTCACACACCATCAGGCTTCCAAGCAGCTCTCAAGGAAACTCAGTTTTCACACTCTATGCTTAGTGCCCTTTGAGTGCATTATCTAGGAATGAACCTGGTAGAGCATGCCACACAAACGAATGCTCCACATGCGGGTTTCACATTCCACCAACTCCACATTGACAGGCAACTTCAGCGCCACAGCCGTTTTCAGATAGCCCTCAATGCAAAGGCTCTAGACGCAAATATTGGTGTGAGAGCTAATTCAATCAAGGAAACACTGCATGATGGTGAAGGGCATATTGAAGAAGGATCAGCCGAGTGGTTCTTGTGGGAGAACAACTCCATTTGGCTCACTAACTTCACACACCATCAGGCTTCCAAGCAGCTCTCAAGGAAACTCAGTTTTCACACTCTATGCTTAGTGCCCTTTGAGTGCATTATCTAGGAATGAACCTGGTAGAGCATCCCACACAAACGAATGCTCCACATGCGGGTTTCACATGCCACCAACTCCACATTGACAGGCAACTTCAGCGCCACAGCCGTTTTCAGATAGCCCTCAATGCAAAGGCTCTAGACGCAAATATTGGTGTGAGAGCTAATTCAATCAAGGAAACACTGCATGTTGGTGAAGGGCATATTGAAGAAGGATCAGCCGAGTGGTTCTTGTGGGAGAACAACTCCATTTGGCTCACTAACTTCACACACCATCAGGCTTCCAAGCAGCTCTCAAGGAAACTCAGTTTTCACACTCTATGCTTAGTGCCCTTTGTTGAGTGCATTATCCAGGAATGAACCTGGTAGAGCATCCCACACAAACAAATGCTCCACATGCGGGTTTCACATGACACCAACTCCAAATTCACAGGCAACTTCAGCGCCACAGCCGTTTTCAGATAGCCCTCAATGCAAAGGCTCTAGACGCAAATATTGGTGTGAGAGCTAATTCAATCAAGGAAACACTGCATGTTGGTGAAGGGCATATTGAAGAAGGATCAGCCGAGTGGTTCTTGTGGGAGAACAACTCCATTTGGCTCACTAACTTCACACACCATCAGGCTTCCAAGCAGCTCTCAAGGAAACTCATTTTCACACTCTATGCTTAGTGCCCTTTGAGTGCATTATCTAGGAATGAACCTGGTAGAGCATCCCACACAAACGAATGCTCCACATGCGGGTTTCACATGCCACCAACTCCACATTCACAGGCAACTTCAGCGCCACAGCCATTTTCAGATAGCCCTCAATGCAAAGGCTCTAGACGCAAATATTGGTGTGAGAGCTAATTCAATCAAGGAAACACTGCATGTTGGTGAAGGGCATATTGAAGAAGGATCAGCCGAGTGGTTCTTGTGGGAGAACAACTCCATTTGGCTCACTAACTTCACACACCATCAGGCTTCCAAGCAGCTCTCAAGGAAACTCAGTTTGCACACTCTATGCTTAGTGCCCTATGAGTGCATTATCTAGGAATGAACCTGGTAGAGCATCCCACACAAACGAATGCTCCACATGCGGGTTTCACATGCCACCAACTCCACATTGACAGGCAACTTCAGCGCCACAGCCGTTTTCAGATAGCCCTCAATGCAAAGGCTCTAGACGCAAATATTGGTGTGAGAGCTAATTCAATCAAGGAAACACTGCATGTTGGTGAAGGGCATATTGAAGAAGGATCAGCCGAGTGGTTCTTGTGGGAGAACAACTCCATTTGGCTCACTAACTTCACACACCATCAGGCTTCCAAGCAGCTCTCAAGGAAACTCAGTTTTCACACTCTATGCTTAGTGCCCTTTGAGTGCATTATCTAGGAATGAACCTGGTAGAGCATGCCACACAAACGAATGCTCCACATGCGGGTTTCACATGCCACCAACTCCACATTCACAGGCAACTTCAGCGCCACAGCCGTTTTCAGATAGCCCTCAATGCAAAGGCTCTAGACGCAAATATTGGTGTGAGAGCTAATTCAATCAAGGAAACACTGCATGTTGGTGAAGGGCATATTGAAGAAGGATCAGCCGAGTGGTTCTTGTGGGAGAACAACTCCATTTGGCTCACTAACTTCACACACCATCAGGCTTCCAAGCAGCTCTCAAGGAAACTCAGTTTTCACACTCTATGCTTAGTGCCCTTTGTTGAGTGCATTATCCAGGAATGAACCTGGTAGAGCATCCCACACAAACAAATGCTCCACATGCGGGTTTCACATGACACCAACTCCAAATTCACAGGCAACTTCAGCGCCACAGCCGTTTTCAGATAGCCCTCAATGCAAAGGCTCTAGACGCAAATATTGGTGTGAGAGCTAATTCAATCAAGGAAACACTGCATGTTGGTGAAGGGCATATTGAAGAAGGATCAGCCGAGTGGTTCTTGTGGGAGAACAACTCCATTTGGCTCACTAACTTCACACACCATCAGGCTTCCAAGCAGCTCTCAAGGAAACTCATTTTCACACTCTATGCTTAGTGCCCTTTGAGTGCATTATCTAGGAATGAACCTGGTAGAGCATCCCACACAAACGAATGCTCCACATGCGGGTTTCACATGCCACCAACTCCACATTCACAGGCAACTTCAGCGCCACAGCCATTTTCAGATAGCCCTCAATGCAAAGGCTCTAGACGCAAATATTGGTGTGAGAGCTAATTCAATCAAGGAAACACTGCATGTTGGTGAAGGGCATATTGAAGAAGGATCAGCCGAGTGGTTCTTGTGGGAGAACAACTCCATTTGGCTCACTAACTTCACACACCATCAGGCTTCCAAGCAGCTCTCAAGGAAACTCAGTTTGCACACTCTATGCTTAGTGCCCTATGAGTGCATTATCTAGGAATGAACCTGGTAGAGCATCCCACACAAACGAATGCTCCACATGCGGGTTTCACATGCCACCAACTCCACATTCACAGGCAACTTCAGCGCCACAGCCGTTTTCAGATAGCCCTCAATGCAAAGGCTCTAGACGCAAATATTGGTGTGAGAGCTAATTCAATCAAGGAAACACTGCATGTTGGTGAAGGGCATATTGAAGAAGGATCAGCCGAGTGGTTCTTGTGGGAGAACAACTCCATTTGGCTCACTAACTTCACACACCATCAGGCTTCCAAGCAGCTCTCAAGGAAACTCAGTTTTCACACTCTATGCTTAGTGCCCTTTGAGTGCATTATCTAGGAATGAACCTGGTAGAGCATGCCACACAAACGAATGCTCCACATGCGGGTTTCACATGCCACCAACTCCACATTGACAGGCAACTTCAGCGCCACAGCCGTTTTCAGATAGCCCTCAATGCAAAGGCTCTAGACGCAAATATTGGTGTGAGAGCTAATTCAATCAAGGAAACACTGCATGTTGGTGAAGGGCATATTGAAGAAGGATCAGCCGAGTGGTTCTTGTGGGAGAACAACTCCATTTGGCTCACTAACTTCACACACCATCAGGCTTCCAAGCAGCTCTCAAGGAAACTCAGTTTTCACACTCTATGCTTAGTGCCCTTTGAGTGCATTATCTAGGAATGAACCTGGTAGAGCATCCCACAGAAACGAATGCTCCACATGCGGGTTTCACATGCCACCAACTCCACATTCACAGGCAACTTCAGTGCCACAGCCGTTTTCAGATAGCCCTCAATGCAAAGGCTCTAGACGCAAATATTGGTGTGAGAGCTAATTCAATCAAGGAAACACTGCATGTTGGTGAAGGGCATATTGAAGAAGGATCAGCCGAGTGGTTCTTGTGGGAGAACAACTCCATTTGGCTCACTAACTTCACACACCATCAGGCTTCCAAGCAGCTCTCAAGGAAACTCAGTTTTCACACTCTATGCTTAGTGCCCTTTGAGTGCATTATCTAGGAATGAACCTGGTAGAGCATGCCACACAAACGAATGCTCCACATGCGGGTTTCACATGCCACCAACTCCAAATTCACAGGCAACTTCAGCGCCACAGCCGTTTTCAGATAGCCCTCAATGCAAAGGCTCTAGACGCAAATATTGGTGTGAGAGCTAATTCAATCAAGGAAACACTGCATGTTGGTGAAGGGCATATTGAAGAAGGATCAGCCGAGTGGTTCTTGTGGGAGAACAACTCCATTTGACTCACTAACTTCACACACCATCAGGCTTCCAAGCAGCTCTCAAGGAAACTCAGTTTTCACACTCTATGCTTAGTGCCCTTTGTTGAGTGCATTATCTAGGAATGAACCTGGTAGAGCATCCCACACAAACGAATGCTCCACATGCGGGTTTCACATGCCACCAACTCCACATTCACAGGCAACTTCAGCGCCACAGCCGTTTTCAGATAGCCCTCAATGCAAAGGCTCTAGACGCAAATATTGGTGTGAGAGCTAATTCAATCAAGGAAACACTGCATGTTGGTGAAGGGCATATTGAAGAAGGATCAGCCGAGTGGTTCTTGTGGGAGAACAACTCCATTTGGCTCACTAACTTCACACACCATCAGGCTTCCAAGCAGCTCTCAAGGAAACTCAGTTTTCACACTCTATGCTTAGTGCCCTTTGAGTGCATTATCTAGGAATGAACCTGGTAGAGCATCCCACACAAACGAATGCTCCACATGCGGGTTTCACATTCCACCAACTCCACATTGATAGGCAACTTCAGCGCCACAGCCGTTTTCAGATAGCCCTCAATGCAAAGGCTCTAGACGCAAATATTGGTGTGAGAGCTAATTCAATCAAGGAAACACTGCATGTTGGTGAAGGGCATATTGAAGAAGGATCAGCCGAGTGGTTCTTGTGGGAGAACAACTCCATTTGGCTCACTAACTTCACACACCATCAGGCTTCCAAGCAGCTCTCAAGGAAACTCAGTTTACACAGTCTATGCTTAGTGCCCTTTGAGTGCATTATCTAGGAATGAACCTGGTAGAGCATCCCACACAAACGAATGCTCCACATGCGGGTTTCACATGCCACCAACTCCACATTCACAGGCAACTTCAGCGCCACAGCCGTTTTCAGATAGCCCTCAATGCAAAGGCTCTAGACGCAAATATTGGTGTGAGAGCTAATTCAATCAAGGAAACACTGCATGTTGGTGAAGGGCATATTGAAGAAGGATCAGCCGAGTGGTTCTTGTGGGAGAACAACTCCATTTGGCTCACTAACTTCACACACCATCAGGCTTCCAAGCAGCTCTCAAGGAAACTCAGTTTTCACACTCTATGCTTAGTGCCCTTTGAGTGCATTATCTAGGAATGAACCTGGTAGAGCATGCCACACAAACGAATGCTCCACATGCGGGTTTCACATGCCACCAACTCCACATTGACAGGCAACTTCAGCGCCACAGCCGTTTTCAGATAGCCCTCAATGCAAAGGCTCTAGACGCAAATATTGGTGTGAGAGCTAATTCAATCAAGGAAACACTGCATGATGGTGAAGGGCATATTGAAGAAGGATCAGCCGAGTGGTTCTTGTGGGAGAACAACTCCATTTGGCTCACTAACTTCACACACCATCAGGCTTCCAAGCAGCTCTCAAGGAAACTCAGTTTTCACACTCTATGCTTAGTGCCCTTTGAGTGCATTATCTAGGAATGAACCTGGTAGAGCATCCCACACAAACGAATGCTCCACATGCGGGTTTCACATGCCACCAACTCCACATTGACAGGCAACTTCAGCGCCACAGCCGTTTTCAGATAGCCCTCAATGCAAAGGCTCCAGACGCAAATATTGGTGTGAGAGCTAATTCAATCAAGGAAACACTGCATGTTGGTGAAGGGCATATTGAAGAAGGATCAGCCGAGTGGTTCTTGTGGGAGAACAACTCCATTTGGCTCACTAACTTCACACACCATCAGGCTTCCAAGCAGCTCTCAAGGAAACTCAGTTTTCACACTCTATGCTTAGTGCCCTTTGTTGAGTGCATTATCCAGGAATGAACCTGGTAGAGCATCCCACACAAACAAATGCTCCACATGCGGGTTTCACATGACACCAACTCCAAATTCACAGGCAACTTCAGCGCCACAGCCGTTTTCAGATAGCCCTCAATGCAAAGGCTCTAGACGCAAATATTGGTGTGAGAGCTAATTCAATCAAGGAAACACTGCATGTTGGTGAAGGGCATATTGAAGAAGGATCAGCCGAGTGGTTCTTGTGGGAGAACAACTCCATTTGGCTCACTAACTTCACACACCATCAGGCTTCCAAGCAGCTCTCAAGGAAACTCATTTTCACACTCTATGCTTAGTGCCCTTTGAGTGCATTATCTAGGAATGAACCTGGTAGAGCATCCCACACAAACGAATGCTCCACATGCGGGTTTCACATGCCACCAACTCCACATTCACAGGCAACTTCAGCGCCACAGCCATTTTCAGATAGCCCTCAATGCAAAGGCTCTAGACGCAAATATTGGTGTGAGAGCTAATTCAATCAAGGAAACACTGCATGTTGGTGAAGGGCATATTGAAGAAGGATCAGCCGAGTGGTTCTTGTGGGAGAACAACTCCATTTGGCTCACTAACTTCACACACCATCAGGCTTCCAAGCAGCTCTCAAGGAAACTCAGTTTTCACACTCTATGCTTAGTGCCCTATGAGTGCATTATCTAGGAATGAACCTGGTAGAGCATCCCACACAAACGAATGCTCCACATGCGGGTTTCACATGCCACCAACTCCACATTGACAGGCAACTTCAGCGCCACAGCCGTTTTCAGATAGCCCTCAATGCAAAGGCTCTAGACGCAAATATTGGTGTGAGAGCTAATTCAATCAAGGAAACACTGCATGTTGGTGAAGGGCATATTGAAGAAGGATCAGCCGAGTGGTTCTTGTGGGAGAACAACTCCATTTGGCTCACTAACTTCACACACCATCAGGCTTCCAAGCAGCTCTCAAGGAAACTCAGTTTTCACACTCTATGCTTAGTGCCCTTTGAGTGCATTATCTAGGAATGAACCTGGTAGAGCATGCCACACAAACGAATGCTCCACATGCGGGTTTCACATGCCACCAACTCCACATTGACAGGCAACTTCAGCGCCACAGCCGTTTTCAGATAGCCCTCAATGCAAAGGCTCTAGACGCAAATATTGGTGTGAGAGCTAATTCAATCAAGGAAACACTGCATGATGGTGAAGGGCATATTGAAGAAGGATCAGCCGAGTGGTTCTTGTGGGAGAACAACTCCATTTGGCTCACTAACTTCACACACCATCAGGCTTCCAAGCAGCTCTCAAGGAAACTCAGTTTTCACACTCTATGCTTAGTGCCCTTTGAGTGCATTATCTAGGAATGAACCTGGTAGAGCATCCCACACAAACGAATGCTCCACATGCGGGTTTCACATGCCACCAACTCCACATTCACAGGCAACTTCAGCGCCACAGCCGTTTTCAGATAGCCCTCAATGCAAAGGCTCTAGACGCAAATATTGGTGTGAGAGCTAATTCAATCAAGGAAACACTGCATGTTGGTGAAGGGCATATTGAAGAAGGATCAGCCGAGTGGTTCTTGTGGGAGAACAACTCCATTTGGCTCACTAACTTCACACACCATCAGGCTTCCAAGCAGCTCTCAAGGAAACTCAGTTTTCACACTCTATGCTTAGTGCCCTTTGTTGAGTGCATTATCCAGGAATGAACCTGGTAGAGCATCCCACACAAACAAATGCTCCACATGCGGGTTTCACATGACACCAACTCCAAATTCACAGGCAACTTCAGCGCCACAGCCGTTTTCAGATAGCCCTCAATGCAAAGGCTCTAGACGCAAATATTGGTGTGAGAGCTAATTCAATCAAGGAAACACTGCATGTTGGTGAAGGGCATATTGAAGAAGGATCAGCCGAGTGGTTCTTGTGGGAGAACAACTCCATTTGGCTCACTAACTTCACACACCATCAGGCTTCCAAGCAGCTCTCAAGGAAACTCATTTTCACACTCTATGCTTAGTGCCCTTTGAGTGCATTATCTAGGAATGAACCTGGTAGAGCATCCCACACAAACGAATGCTCCACATGCGGGTTTCACATGCCACCAACTCCACATTCACAGGCAACTTCAGCGCCACAGCCATTTTCAGATAGCCCTCAATGCAAAGGCTCTAGACGCAAATATTGGTGTGAGAGCTAATTCAATCAAGGAAACACTGCATGTTGGTGAAGGGCATATTGAAGAAGGATCAGCCGAGTGGTTCTTGTGGGAGAACAACTCCATTTGGCTCACTAACTTCACACACCATCAGGCTTCCAAGCAGCTCTCAAGGAAACTCAGTTTGCACACTCTATGCTTAGTGCCCTATGAGTGCATTATCTAGGAATGAACCTGGTAGAGCATCCCACACAAACGAATGCTCCACATGCGGGTTTCACATGCCACCAACTCCACATTGACAGGCAACTTCAGCGCCACAGCCGTTTCAGATAGCCCTCAATGCAAAGGCTCTAGACGCAAATATTGGTGTGAGAGCTAATTCAATCAAGGAAACACTGCATGTTGGTGAAGGGCATATTGAAGAAGGATCAGCCGAGTGGTTCTTGTGGGAGAACAACTCCATTTGCTCACTAACTTCACACACCATCAGGCTTCCAAGCAGCTCTCAAGGAAACTCAGTTTTCACACTCTATGCTTAGTGCCCTTTGAGTGCATTATCTAGGAATGAACCTGGTAGAGCATGCCACACAAACGAATGCTCCACATGCGGGTTTCACATGCCACCAACTCCACATTGACAGGCAACTTCAGCGCCACAGCCGTTTTCAGATAGCCCTCAATGCAAAGGCTCTAGACGCAAATATTGGTGTGAGAGCTAATTCAATCAAGGAAACACTGCATGTTGGTGAAGGGCATATTGAAGAAGGATCAGCCGAGTGGTTCTTGTGGGAGAACAACTCCATTTGGCTCACTAACTTCACACACCATCAGGCTTCCAAGCAGCTCTCAAGGAAACTCAGTTTTCACACTCTATGCTTAGTGCCCTTTGTTGAGTGCATTATCCAGGAATGAACCTGGTAGAGCATCCCACACAAACAAATGCTCCACATGCGGGTTTCACATGACACCAACTCCAAATTCACAGGCAACTTCAGCGCCACAGCAGTTTTCAGATAGCCCTCAATGCAAAGGCTCTAGACGCAAATATTGGTGTGAGAGCTAATTCAATCAAGGAAACACTGCATGTTGGTGAAGGGCATATTGAAGAAGGATCAGCCGAGTGGTTCTTGTGGGAGAACAACTCCATTTGGCTCACTAACTTCACACACCATCAGGCTTCCAAGCAGCTCTCAAGGAAACTCATTTTCACACTCTATGCTTAGTGCCCTTTGAGTGCATTATCTAGGAATGAACCTGGTAGAGCATCCCACACAAACGAATGCTCCACATGCGGGTTTCACATGCCACCAACTCCACATTCACAGGCAACTTCAGCGCCACAGCCATTTTCAGATAGCCCTCAATGCAAAGGCTCTAGACGCAAATATTGGTGTGAGAGCTAATTCAATCAAGGAAACACTGCATGTTGGTGAAGGGCATATTGAAGAAGGATCAGCCGAGTGGTTCTTGTGGGAGAACAACTCCATTTGGCTCACTAACTTCACACACCATCAGGCTTCCAAGCAGCTCTCAAGGAAACTCAGTTTTCACACTCTATGCTTAGTGCCCTTTGAGTGCATTATCTAGGAATGAACCTGGTAGAGCATGCCACACAAACGAATGCTCCACATGCGGGTTTCACATGCCACCAACTCCACATTGACAGGCAACTTCAGCGCCACAGCCGTTTTCAGATAGCCCTCAATGCAAAGGCTCTAGACGCAAATATTGGTGTGAGAGCTAATTCAATCAAGGAAACACTGCATGTTGGTGAAGGGCATATTGAAGAAGGATCAGCCGAGTGGTTCTTGTGGGAGAACAACTCCATTTGGCTCACTAACTTCACACACCATCAGGCTTCCAAGCAGCTCTCAAGGAAACTCAGTTTTCACACTCTATGCTTAGTGCCCTTTGAGTGCATTATCTAGGAATGAACCTGGTAGAGCATCCCACACAAACGAATGCTCCACATGCGGGTTTCACATGCCACCAACTCCACATTCACAGGCAACTTCAGTGCCACAGCCGTTTTCAGATAGCCCTCAATGCAAAGGCTCTAGACGCAAATATTGGTGTGAGAGCTAATTCAATCAAGGAAACACTGCATGTTGGTGAAGGGCATATTGAAGAAGGATCAGCCGAGTGGTTCTTGTGGGAGAACAACTCCATTTGGCTCACTAACTTCACACATCATCAGGCTTCCAAGCAGCTCTCAAGGAAACTCAGTTTTCACACTCTATGCTTAGTGCCCTTTGAGTGCATTATCTAGGAATGAACCTGGTAGAGCATCCCACACAAACGAATGCTCCACATGCGGGTTTCACATGCCACCAACTCCAAATTCACAGGCAACTTCAGCGCCACAGCCGTTTTCAGATAGCCCTCAATGCAAAGGCTCTAGACGCAAATATTGGTGTGAGAGCTAATTCAATCAAGGAAACACTGCATGTTGGTGAAGGGCATATTGAAGAAGGATCAGCCGAGTGGTTCTTGTGGGAGAACAACTCCATTTGGCTCACTAACTTCACACACCATCAGGCTTCCAAGCAGCTCTCAAGGAAACTCAGTTTACACAGTCTATGCTTAGTGCCCTTTGAGTGCATTATCTAGGAATGAACCTGGTAGAGCATCCCACACAAACGAATGCTCCACATGCAGGTTTCACATGCCACCAACTCCACATTCTCAGGCAACTTCTGCGCCACAGCCGTTTTCAGATAGCCCTCAATGCAAAGGCTCTAGACGCAAATATTGGTGTGAGAGCTAATTCAATCAAGGAAACACTGCATGTTGGTGAAGGGCATATTGAAGAAGGATCAGCCGAGTGGTTCTTGTGGGAGAACAACTCCATTTGGCTCACTAACTTCACACACCATCAGGCTTCCAAGCAGCTCTCAAGGAAACTCAGTTTCCACACTCTATGCTTAGTGCCCCTTGAGTGCATTATCTACGAATGAACCTGGTAGATCATCCCACACAAACAAATGCTCCACATGCGGGTTTCACATGCCACCAACTCCACATTCACAGGCAACTTCAGCGCCACAGCCGTTTTCAGATAGCCCTCAATGCAAAGGCTCTAGACGCAAATATTGGTGTGAGAGCTAATTCAATCAAGGAAACACTGCATGTTGGTGAAGGGCATATTGAAGAAGGATCAGCCGAGTGGTTCTTGTGGGAGAACAACTCCATTTGGCTCACTAACTTCACACACCATCAGGCTTCCAAGCAGCTCTCAAGGAAACTCAGTTTACACAGTCTATGCTTAGTGCCCTTTGAGTGCATTATCTAGGAATGAACCTTGTAGAGCATCCCACACAAACGAATGCTCCACATGCGGGTTTCACATGCCACCAACTCCACATTCACAGGCAACTTCAGCGCCACAGCCGTTTTCAGATAGCCCTCAATGCAAAGGCTCTAGACGCAAATATTGGTGTGAGAGCTAATTCAATCAAGGAAACACTGCATGTTGGTGAAGGGCATATTGAAGAAGGATCAGCCGAGTGGTTCTTGTGGGAGAACAACTCCATTTGGCTCACTAACTTCACACACCATCAGGCTTCCAAGCAGCTCTCAAGGAAACTCAGTTTTCACACTCTATGCTTAGTGCCCTTTGAGTGCATTATCTAGGAATGAACCTGGTAGAGCATCCCACACAAACGAATGCTCCACATGCGGGTTTCACATGCCACCAACTCCACATTCACAGGCAACTTCAGCGCCACAGCCGTTTTCAGATAGCCCTCAATGCAAAGGCTCTAGACGCAAATATTGGTGTGAGAGCTAATTCAATCAAGGAAACACTGCATGTTGGTGAAGGGCATATTGAAGAAGGATCAGCCGAGTGGTTCTTGTGGGAGAACAACTCCATTTGGCTCACTAACTTCACACACCATCAGGCTTCCAAGCAGCTCTCAAGGAAACTCAGTTTTCACACTCTATGCTTAGTGCCCTTTGAGTGCATTATCTAGGAATGAACCTGGTAGAGCATCCCACACAAACGAATGCTCCACATGCGGGTTTCACATTCCACAAACTCCACATTGATAGGCAACTTCAGCGCCACAGCCGTTTTCAGATAGCCCTCAATGCAAAGGCTCTAGACGCAAATATTGGTGTGAGAGCTAATTCAATCAAGGAAACACTGCATGTTGGTGAAGGGCATATTGAAGAAGGATCAGCCGAGTGGTTCTTGTGGGAGAACAACTCCATTTGGCTCACTAACATCACACACCATCAGGCTTCCAAGCAGCTCTCAAGGAAACTCAGTTTACACAGTCTATGCTTAGTGCCCTTTGAGTGCATTATCTAGGAATGAACCTGGTAGAGCATCCCACACAAACGAATGCTCCACATGCAGGTTTCACACGCCACCAACTCCACATTCTCAGGCAACTTCAGCGCCACAGCCGTTTTCAGATAGCCCTCAATGCAAAGGCTCTAGACGCAAATATTGGTGTGAGAGCTAATTCAATCAAGGAAACACTGCATGTTGGTGAAGGGCATATTGAAGAAGGATCAGCCGAGTGGTTCTTGTGGGAGAACAACTCCATTTGGCTCACTAACTTCACACACCATCAGGCTTCCAAGCAGCTCTCAAGGAAACTCAGTTTCCACACTCTATGCTTAGTGCCCCTTGAGTGCATTATCTACGAATGAACCTGGTAGATCATCCCACACAAACAAATGCTCCACATGCGGGTTTCACATGCCACCAACTCCACATTCACAGGCAACTTCAGCGCCACAGCCGTTTTCAGATAGCCCTCAATGCAAAGGCTCTAGACGCAAATATTGGTGTGAGAGCTAATTCAATCAAGGAAACACTGCATGTTGGTGAAGGGCATATTGAAGAAGGATCAGCCGAGTGGTTCTTGTGGGAGAACAACTCCATTTGGCTCACTAACTTCACACACCATCAGGCTTCCAAGCAGCTCTCAAGGAAACTCAGTTTACACAGTCTATGCTTAGTGCCCTTTGAGTGCATTATCTAGGAATGAACCTTGTAGAGCATCCCACACAAACGAATGCTCCACATGCGGGTTTCACATGCCACCAACTCCACATTCACAGGCAACTTCAGCGCCACAGCCGTTTTCAGATAGCCCTCAATGCAAAGGCTCTAGACGCAAATATTGGTGTGAGAGCTAATTCAATCAAGGAAACACTGCATGTTGGTGAAGGGCATATTGAAGAAGGATCAGCCGAGTGGTTCTTGTGGGAGAACAACTCCATTTGGCTCACTAACTTCACACACCATCAGGCTTCCAAGCAGCTCTCAAGGAAACTCAGTTTTCACACTCTATGCTTAGTGCCCTTTGAGTGCATTATCTAGGAATGAACCTGGTAGAGCATCCCACACAAACGAATGCTCCACATGCGGGTTTCACATGCCACCAACTCCACATTCACAGGCAACTTCAGCGCCACAGCCATTTTCAGATAGCCCTCAATGCAAAGGCTCTAGACACAAATATTGGTGTGAGAGCTAATTCAATCAAGGAAACACTGATGTTGGTGAAGGGCATATTGAAGAAGGATCAGCCGAGTGGTTCTTGTGGGAGAACAACTCATTTGGCTCACTAACTTCACATACCATCAGGCTTCCAAGCAGCTCTCAAGGAAACTCAGTTTTCACACTCTATGCTTAGTGCCCTTTGAGTGCATTATCTAGGAATGAACCTGGTAGAGCATGCCACACAAACGAATGCTCCACATGCGGGTTTCACATGCCACCAACTCCACATTGACAGGCAACTTCAGCGCCACAGCCGTTTTCAGATAGCCCTCAATGCAAAGGCTCTAGACGCAAATATTGGTGTGAGAGCTAATTCAATCAAGGAAACACTGCATGTTGGTGAAGGGCATATTGAAGAAGGATCAGCCGAGTGGTTCTTGTGGGAGAACAACTCCATTTGGCTCACTAACTTCACACACCATCAGGCTTCCAAGCAGCTCTCAAGGAAACTCAGTTTTCACACTCTATGCTTAGTGCCCTTTGAGTGCATTATCTAGGAATGAACCTGGTATAGTTAGCATCCCACACAAACGAATGCTCCACATGCGGGTTTCACATGCCACAACTCCACATTGATAGGCAACTTCAGCGCCACAGCCGTTTTCAGATAGCCCTCAATGCAAAGGCTCTAGACGCAAATATTGGTGTGAGAGCTAATTCAATCAAGGAAACACTGCATGTTGGTGAAGGGCATATTGAAGAAGGATCAGCCGAGTGGTTCTTGTGGGAGAACAACTCCATTTGGCTCACTAACTTCACACACCATCAGGCTTCCAAGCAGCTCTCAAGAAACTCAGTTTACACAGTCTATGCTTAGTGCCCTTTGAGTGCATTATCTAGGAATGAACCTGGTAGAGCATCCCACACAACGAATGCTCCACATGCAGGTTTCACACGCCACCAACTCCACATTCTCAGGCAACTTCAGCGCCACAGCCGTTTTCAGATAGCCCTCAATGCAAAGGCTCTAGACGCAAATATTGGTGTGAGAGCTAATTCAATCAAGGAAACACTGCATGTTGGTGAAGGGCATATTGAAGAAGGATCAGCCGAGTGGTTCTTGTGGGAGAACAACTCCATTTGGCTCACTAACTTCACACACCATCAGGCTTCCAAGCAGCTCTCAAGGAAACTCAGTTTCCACACTCTATGCTTAGTGCCCTTGAGTGCATTATCTACGAATGAACCTGGTAGATCATCCCACACAAACAAATGCTCCACATGCGGGTTTCACATGCCACCAACTCCACATTCACAGGCAACTTCAGCGCCACAGCCGTTTTCAGATAGCCCTCAATGCAAAGGCTCTAGACGCAAATATTGGTGTGAGAGCTAATTCAATCAAGGAAACACTGCATGTGGTGAAGGGCATATTGAAGAAGGATCAGCCGAGTGGTTCTTGTGGGAGAACAACTCCATTTGGCTCACTAACTTCACACACCATCAGGCTTCCAAGCAGCTCTCAAGGAAACTCAGTTTCACAGTCTATGCTTAGTGCCCTTTGAGTGCATTATCTAGGAATGAACCTTGTAGAGCATGCCACACAAACGAATGCTCCACATGCGGGTTTCACATGCCACCAACTCCACATTCACAGGCAACTTCAGCGCCACAGCCGTTTTCAGATAGCCCTCAATGCAAAGGCTCTAGACGCAAATATTGGTGTGAGAGCTAATTCAATCAAGGAAACACTGCATGTTGGTGAAGGGCATATTGAAGAAGGATCAGCCGAGTGGTTCTTGTGGGAGAACAACTCCATTTGGCTCACTAACTTCACACACCATCAGGCTTCCAAGCAGCTCTCAAGGAAACTCAGTTTTCACACTCTATGCTTAGTGCCCTTTGAGTGCATTATCTAGGAATGAACCTGGTAGAGCATCCCACACAAACGAATGCTCCACATGCGGGTTTCACATGCCACCAACTCCACATTCACAGGCAACTTCAGCGCCACAGCCATTTTCAGATAGCCCTCAATGCAAAGGCTCTAGACACAAATATTGGTGTGAGAGCTAATTCAATCAAGGAAACACTGCATGTTGGTGAAGGGCATATTGAAGAAGGATCAGCCGAGTGGTTCTTGTGGGAGAACAACTCCATTTGGCTCACTAACTTCACATACCATCAGGCTTCCAAGCAGCTCTCAAGGAAACTCAGTTTTCACACTCTATGCTTAGTGCCCTTTGAGTGCATTATCTAGGAATGAACCTGGTAGAGCATGCCACACAAACGAATGCTCCACATGCGGGTTTCACATGCCACCAACTCCACATTGACAGGCAACTTCAGCGCCACAGCCGTTTTCAGATAGCCCTCAATGCAAAGGCTCTAGACGCAAATATTGGTGTGAGAGCTAATTCAATCAAGGAAACACTGCATGTTGGTGAAGGGCATATTGAAGAAGGATCAGCCGAGTGGTTCTTGTGGGAGAACAACTCCATTTGGCTCACTAACTTCACACACCATCAGGCTTCCAAGCAGCTCTCAAGGAAACTCATTTTCACACTCTATGCTTAGTGCCCTTTGAGTGCATTATCTAGGAATGAACCTGGTAGAGCATCCCACACAAACGAATGCTCCACATGCGGGTTTCACATGCCACCAACTCCACATTGACAGGCAACTTCAGCGCCACAGCCGTTTTCAGATAGCCCTCAATGCAAAGGCTCTAGACGCAAATATTGGTGTGAGAGCTAATTCAATCAAGGAAACACTGCATGTTGGTGAAGGGCATATGAAGAAGGATCAGCCGAGTGGTTCTTGTGGGAGAACAACTCCATTTGGCTCACTAACTTCACACACCATCAGGCTTCCAAGCAGCTCTCAAGGAAACTCAGTTTTCACACTCTATGCTTAGTGCCTTTGTTGAGTGCATTATCCAGGAATGAACCTGGTAGAGCATCCCACACAAACAAATGCTCCACATGCGGGTTTCACATGACACCAACTCCAAATTCACAGGCAACTTCAGCGCCACAGCCGTTTTCAGATAGCCCTCAATGCAAAGGCTCTAGACGCAAATATTGGTGTGAGAGCTAATTCAATCAAGGAAACACTGCATGTTGGTGAAGGGCATATTGAAGAAGGATCAGCCGAGTGGTTCTTGTGGGAGAACAACTCCATTTGGCTCACTAACTTCACACACCATCAGGCTTCCAAGCAGCTCTCAAGGAAACTCATTTTCACACTCTATGCTTAGTGCCCTATGAGTGCATTATCTAGGAATGAACCTGGTAGAGCATCCCACACAAACGAATGCTCCACATGCGGGTTTCACATGCCACCAACTCCACATTCACAGGCAACTTCAGCGCCACAGCCATTTTCAGATAGCCCTCAATGCAAAGGCTCTAGACGCAAATATTGGTGTGAGAGCTAATTCAATCAAGGAAACACTGCATGTTGGTGAAGGGCATATTGAAGAAGAATCAGCCGAGTGGTTCTTGTGGGAGAACAACTCCATTTGGCTCACTAACTTCACACACCATCAGGCTTCCAAGCAGCTCTCAAGGAAACTCAGTTTTCACACTCTATGCTTAGTGCCCTATGAGTGCATTATCTAGGAATGAACCTGGTAGAGCATCCCACACAAACGAATGCTCCACATGCGGGTTTCACATGCCACCAACTCCACATTCACAGGCAACTTCAGCGCCACAGCCGTTTTCAGATAGCCCTCAATGCAAAGGCTCTAGACGCAAATATTGGTGTGAGAGCTAATTCAATCAAGGAAACACTGCATGTTGGTGAAGGGCATATTGAAGAAGGATCAGCCGAGTGGTTCTTGTGGGAGAACAACTCCATTTGGCTCACTAACTTCACACACCATCAGGCTTCCAAGCAGCTCTCAAGGAAACTCAGTTTTCACACTCTATGCTTAGTGCCCTTTGAGTGCATTATCTAGGAATGAACCTGGTAGAGCATGCCACACAAACGAATGCTCCACATGCGGGTTTCACATGCCACCAACTCCACATTGACAGGCAACTTCAGCGCCACAGCCGTTTTCAGATAGCCCTCAATGCAAAGGCTCTAGACGCAAATATTGGTGTGAGAGCTAATTCAATCAAGGAAACACTGCATGTTGGTGAAGGGCATATTGAAGAAGGATCAGCCGAGTGGTTCTTGTGGGAGAACAACTCCATTTGGCTCACTAACTTCACACACCATCAGGCTTCCAAGCAGCTCTCAAGGAAACTCAGTTTTCACACTCTATGCTTAGTGCCCTTTGAGTGCATTATCTAGGAATGAACCTGGTAGAGCATCCCACACAAACGAATGCTCCACATGCGGGTTTCACATGCCACCAACTCCACATTCACAGGCAACTTCAGTGCCACAGCCGTTTTCAGATAGCCCTCAATGCAAAGGCTCTAGACGCAAATATTGGTGTGAGAGCTAATTCAATCAAGGAAACACTGCATGTTGGTGAAGGGCATATTGAAGAAGGATCAGCCGAGTGGTTCTTGTGGACAACAACTCCATTTGACTCACTAACTTCACACACCATCAGGCTTCCAAGCAGCTCTCAAGGAAACTCAGTTTTCACACTCTATGCTTAGTGCCCTTTGAGTGCATTATCTAGGAATGAACCTGGTAGAGCATCCCACACAAACGAATGCTCCACATGCGGGTTTCACATGCCACCAACTCCACATTCACAGGCAACTTCAGCGCCACAGCCGTTTTCAGATAGCCCTCAATGCAAAGGCTCTAGACGCAAATATTGGTGTGAGAGCTAATTCAATCAAGGAAACACTGCATGTTGGTGAAGGGCATATTGAAGAAGGATCAGCCGAGTGGTTCTTGTGGGAGAACAACTCATTTGACTCACTAACTTCACACACCATCAGGCTTCCAAGCAGCTCTCAAGGAAACTCAGTTTTCACACTCTATGCTTAGTGCCCTTTGTTGAGTGCATTATCTAGGAATGAACCTGGTAGAGCATCCCACACAAACGAATGCTCCACATGCGGGTTTCACATGCCACCAACTCCACATTCACAGGCAACTTCAGCGCCACAGCCGTTTTCAGATAGCCCTCAATGCAAAGGCTCTAGACGCAAATATTGGTGTGAGAGCTAATTCAATCAAGGAAACACTGCATGTTGGTGAAGGGCATATTGAAGAAGGATCAGCCGAGTGGTTCTTGTGGGAGAACAACTCCATTTGGCTCACTAACTTCACACACCATCAGGCTTCCAAGCAGCTCTCAAGGAAACTCAGTTTACACAGTCTATGCTTAGTGCCCTTTGAGTGCATTATCTAGGAATGAACCTGGTAGAGCATCCCACACAAACGAATGCTCCACATGCAGGTTTCACATGCCACCAACTCCACATTCTCAGGCAACTTCAGCGCCACAGCCGTTTTCAGATAGCCCTCAATGCAAAGGCTCTAGACGCAAATATTGGTGTGAGAGCTAATTCAATCAAGGAAACACTGCATGTTGGTGAAGGGCATATTGAAGAAGGATCAGCCGAGTGGTTCTTGTGGGAGAACAACTCCATTTGGCTCACTAACTTCACACACCATCAGGCTTCCAAGCAGCTCTCAAGGAAACTCAGTTTACACAGTCTATGCTTAGTGCCATTTGATTGCATTATCTAGGAATGAACCTTGTAGAGCATCCCACACAAACGAATGCTCCACATGCGGGTTTCACATGCCACCAACTCCACATTCACAGGCAACTTCAGCGCCACAGCCGTTTTCAGATAGCCCTCAATGCAAAGGCTCTAGACGCAAATATTGGTGTGAGAGCTAATTCAATCAAGGAAACACTGCATGTTGGTGAAGGGCATATTGAAGAAGGATCAGCCGAGTGGTTCTTGTGGGAGAACAACTCCATTTGGCTCACTAACTTCACACACCATCAGGCTTCCAAGCAGCTCTCAAGGAAACTCAGTTTTCACACTCTATGCTTAGTGCCCTTTGAGTGCCTAGGACTCAAATGAAGCTGGTAGAGCATCCCACACAAACGAATGCTCCACATGCGGGTTTCACATGCCACCAACTCCACATTGACAGGCAACTTCAGCGCCACAGCCGTTTTCAGATAGCCCTCAATGCAAAGGCTCTAGACACAAATATTGGTGTGAGAGCTAATTCAATCAAGGAAACACTGCATGTTGGTGAAGGGCATATTGAAGAAGGATCAGCCGAGTGGTTCTTGTGGGAGAACAACTCCATTTGGCTCACTAACTTCACATACCATCAGGCTTCCAAGCAGCTCTCAAGGAAACTCAGTTTTCACACTCTATGCTTAGTGCCCTTTGAGTGCATTATCTAGGAATGAACCTGGTAGAGCATCCCACACAAACGAATGCTCCACATGCGGGTTTCACATGCCACCAACTCCA
Source organism: Ochotona princeps (assembly GCF_030435755.1). Taxonomy (NCBI): domain Eukaryota; kingdom Metazoa; phylum Chordata; class Mammalia; order Lagomorpha; family Ochotonidae; genus Ochotona; species Ochotona princeps. Next base: position 31,876 of record NW_026699459.1, read on the forward strand.
CATTCACAGGCAACTTCAGCGCCACAGCCGTTTTCAGATAGCCCTCAATGCAAAGGCTCTAGACGCAAATATTGGTGTGAGAGCTAATTCAATCAAGGAAACACTGCATGTTGGTGAAGGGCATATTGAAGAAGGATCAGCCGAGTGGTTCTTGTGGGAGAACAACTCCATTTGGCTCACTAACTTCACACACCATCAGGCTTCCAAGCAGCTCTCAAGGAAACTCAGTTTTCACACTCTATGCTTAGTGCCCTTTGAGTGCATTATCTAGGAATGAACCTGGTAGAGCATCCCACACAAACGAATGCTCCACATGCGGGTTTCACATGCCACCAACTCCACATTCACAGGCAACTTCAGCGCCACAGCCGTTTTCAGATAGCCCTCAATGCAAAGGCTCTAGACGCAAATATTGGTGTGAGAGCTAATTCAATCAAGGAAACACTGCATGTTGGTGAAGGGCATATTGAAGAAGGATCAGCCGAGTGGTTCTTGTGGGAGAACAACTCCATTTGGCTCACTAACTTCACACACCATCAGGCTTCCAAGCAGCTCTCAAGGAACTCAGTTTACACACTCTATGCTTAGTGCCCTTTGAGTGCATTATCTAGGAATGAACCTGGTAGAGCATCCCACACAAACGAATGCTCCACATGCGGGTTTCACATGCCACCAACTCCACATTCTCAGGCAACTTCAGCGCCACAGCCGTTTTCAGATAGCCCTCAATGCAAAGGCTCTAGACGCAAATATTGGTGTGAGAGCTAATTCAATCAAGGAAACACTGCATGTTGGTGAAGGGCATATTGAAGAAGGATCAGCCGAGTGGTTCTTGTGGGAGAACAACTCCATTTGGCTCACTAACTTCACACACCATCAGGCTTCCAAGCAGCTCTCAAGGAAACTCAGTTTTCACACTCTATGCTTAGTGCCCTTTGTTGAGTGCATTATCCAGGAATGAACCTGGTAGAGCATCCCCACACAAACGAATGCTCCACATGCGGGTTTCACATGCCACCAACTCCACATTCACAGGCAACTTCAGCGCCACAGCCGTTTTCAGATAGCCCTCAATGCAAAGGCTCTAGACGCAAATATTGGTGTGAGAGCTAATTCAATCAAGGAAACACTGCATGTTGGTGAAGGGCATATTGAAGAAGGATCAGCCGAGTGGTTCTTGTGGGAGAACAACTCCATTTGGCTCACTAACTTCACACACCATCAGGCTTCCAAGCAGCTCTCAAGGAAACTCAGTTTTCACACTCTATGCTTAGTGCCCTTTGAGTGCATTATCTAGGAATGAACCTGGTAGAGCATCCCACACAAACGAATGCTCCACATGCGGGTTTCACATGCCACCAACTCCACATTCACAGGCAACTTCAGCGCCACAGCCGTTTTCAGATAGCCCTCAATGCAAAGGCTCTAGACGCAAATATTGGTGTGAGAGCTAATTCAATCAAGGAAACACTGCATGTTGGTGAAGGGCATATTGAAGAAGGATCAGCCGAGTGGTTCTTGTGGGAGAACAACTCCATTTGGCTCACTAACTTCACACACCATCAGGCTTCCAAGCAGCTCTCAAGGAAACTCAGTTTTCACACTCTATGCTTAGTGCCCTATGAGTGCATTATCTAGGAATGAACCTGGTAGAGCATCCACACAAACGAATGCTCCACATGCGGGTTTCACATGCCACCAACTCCACATTCACAGGCAACTTCAGCGCCACAGCCGTTTTCAGATAGCCCTCAATGCAAAGCTCTAGACGCAAATATTGGTGTGAGAGCTAATTCAATCAAGGAAACACTGCATGTTGGTGAAGGGCATATTGAAGAAGGATCAGCCGAGTGGTTCTTGTGGAGAACAACTCCATTTGGCTCACTAACTTCACACACCATCAGGCTTCCAAGCAGCTCTCAAGGAAACTCAGTTTTCACACTCTATGCTTAGTGCCCTTTGAGTGCATTATCTAGGAATGAACCTGGTAGAGCATGCCACACAAACGAATGCTCCACATGCGGGTTTCACATGCCACCAACTCCACATTGACAGGCAACTTCAGCGCCACAGCCGTTTTCAGATAGCCCTCAATGCAAAGGCTCTAGACGCAAATATTGGTGTGAGAGCTAATTCAATCAAGGAAACACTGCATGTTGGTGAAGGGCATATTGAAGAAGGATCAGCCGAGTGGTTCTTGTGGGAGAACAACTCATTTGGCTCACTAACTTCACACACCATCAGGCTTCCAAGCAGCTCTCAAGGAAACTCAGTTTTCACACTCTATGCTTAGTGCCCTTTGAGTGCATTATCTAGGAATGAACCTGGTAGAGCATCCCACACAAACGAATGCTCCACATGCGGGTTTCACATGCCACCAACTCCACATTCACAGGCAACTTCAGTGCCACAGCCGTTTTCAGATAGCCCTCAATGCAAAGGCTCTAGACGCAAATATTGGTGTGAGAGCTAATTCAATCAAGGAAACACTGCATGTTGGTGAAGGGCATATTGAAGAAGGATCAGCCGAGTGGTTCTTGTGGGAGAACAACTCCATTTGACTCACTAACTTCACACACCATCAGGCTTCCAAGCAGCTCTCAAGGAAACTCAGTTTTCACACTCTATGCTTAGTGCCCTTTGAGTGCATTATCTAGGAATGAACCTGGTAGAGCATCCCACACAAACGAATGCTCCACATGCGGGTTTCACATGCCACCAACTCCACATTCACAGGCAACTTCAGCGCCACAGCCGTTTTCAGATAGCCCTCAATGCAAAGGCTCTAGACGCAAATATTGGTGTGAGAGCTAATTCAATCAAGGAAACACTGCATGTTGGTGAAGGGCATATTGAAGAAGGATCAGCCGAGTGGTTCTTGTGGGAGAACAACTCCATTTGGCTCACTAACTTCACACACCATCAGGCTTCCAAGCAGCTCTCAAGGAAACTCAGTTTTCACACTCTATGCTTAGTGCCCTTTGTTGAGTGCATTATCTAGGAATGAACCTGGTAGAGCATCCCACACAAACGAATGCTCCACATGCGGGTTTCACATGCCACCAACTCCACATTCACAGGCAACTTCAGCGCCACAGCCGTTTTCAGATAGCCCTCAATGCAAAGGCTCTAGACGCAAATATTGGTGTGAGAGCTAATTCAATCAAGGAAACACTGCATGTTGGTGAAGGGCATATTGAAGAAGGATCAGCCGAGTGGTTCTTGTGGGAGAACAACTCCATTTGGCTCACTAACTTCACACACCATCAGGCTTCCAAGCAGCTCTCAAGGAAACTCAGTTTACACACTCTATGCTTAGTGCCCTTTGAGTGCATTATCTAGGAATGAACCTGGTAGAGCATCCCACACAAACGAATGCTCCACATGCGGGTTTCACATGCCACCAACTCCACATTCTCAGGCAACTTCAGCGCCACAGCCGTTTTCAGATAGCCCTCAATGCAAAGGCTCTAGACGCAAATATTGGTGTGAGAGCTAATTCAATCAAGGAAACACTGCATGTTGGTGAAGGGCATATTGAAGAAGGATCAGCCGAGTGGTTCTTGTGGAGAACAACTCCATTTGGCTCACTAACTTCACACACCATCAGGCTTCCAAGCAGCTCTCAAGGAAACTCAGTTTTCACAGCTCTATGCTTAGTGCCCTTTGAGTGCATATCTAGGAATGAAGCTGGTAGAGCATCCCACACAAACGAATGCTCCACATGCGGGTTTCACATGCCACCAACTCCACATTCACAGGCAACTTCAGCGCCACAGCCGTTTTCAGATAGCCCTCAATGCAAAGGCTCTAGACGCAAATATTGGTGTGAGAGCTAATTCAATCAAGGAAACACTGCATGTTGGTGAAGGGCATATTGAAGAAGGATCAGCCGAGTGGTTCTTGTGGGAGAACAACTCCATTTGGCTCACTAACTTCACACACCATCAGGCTTCCAAGCAGCTCTCAAGGAAACTCAGTTTTCACACTCTATGCTTAGTGCCCTTTGAGTGCATAGGACTGAATGAAGCTGGTAGAGCATCCCACACAAACGAATGCTCCACATGCGGGTTTCACATGCCACCAACTCCACATTCACAGGCAACTTCAGCGCCACAGCCGTTTTCAGATAGCCCTCAATGCAAAGGCTCTAGACACAAATATTGGTGTGAGAGCTAATTCAATCAAGGAAACACTGCATGTTGGTGAAGGGCATATTGAAGAAGGATCAGCCGAGTGGTTCTTGTGGGAGAACAACTCCATTTGGCTCACTAACTTCACACACCATCAGGCTTCCAAGCAGCTCTCAAGGAAACTCAGTTTTCACACTCTATGCTTAGTGCCCTTTGAGTGCATTATCTAGGAATGAACCTGGTAGAGCATCCCACACAAACGAATGCTCCACATGCGGGTTTCACATGCCACCAACTCCACATTCACAGGCAACTTCAGCGCCACAGCCGTTTTCAGATAGCCCTCAATGCAAAGGCTCTAGACGCAAATATTGGTGTGAGAGCTAATTCAATCAAGGAAACACTGCATGTTGGTGAGGGCATATTGAAGAAGGATCAGCCGAGTGGTTCTTGTGGGAGAACAACTCCATTTGGCTCACTAACTTCACACACCATCAGGCTTCCAAGCAGCTCTCAAGGAAACTCAGTTTTCACACTCTATGCTTAGTGCCCTTTGAGTGCATTATCTAGGAATGAACCTGGTAGAGCATCCCACACAAACGAATGCTCCACATGCGGGTTTCACATGCCACCAACTCCACATTCTCAGGCAACTTCAGCGCCACAGCCGTTTTCAGATAGCCCTCAATGCAAAGGCTCTAGACGCAAATATTGGTGTGAGAGCTAATTCAATCAAGGAAACACTGCATGTTGGTGAAGGGCATATTGAAGAAGGATCAGCCGAGTGGTTCTTGTGGGAGAACAACTCCATTTGGCTCACTAACTTCACACACCATCAGGCTTCCAAGCAGCTCTCAAGGAAACTCAGTTTTCACACTCTATGCTTAGTGCCCTTTGAGTGCATTATCTAGGAATGAACCTGGTAGAGCATCCCACACAAACGAATGCTCCACATGCGGGTTTCACATGCCACCAACTCCACATTCTCAGGCAACTTCAGCGCCACAGCCGTTTTCAGATAGCCCTCAATGCAAAGGCTCTAGACGCAAATATTGGTGTGAGAGCTAATTCAATCAAGGAAACACTGCATGTTGGTGAAGGGCATATTGAAGAAGGATCAGCCGAGTGGTTCTTGTGGGAGAACAACTCCATTTGGCTCACTAACTTCACACACCATCAGGCTTCCAAGCAGCTCTCAAGGAAACTCAGTTTTCACACTCTATGCTTAGTGCCCTTTGAGTGCATTATCTAGGAATGAACCTGGTAGAGCATCCCACACAAACGAATGCTCCACATGCGGGTTTCACATGCCACCAACTCCACATTCACAGGCAACTTCAGCGCCACAGCCGTTTTCAGATAGCCCTCAATGCAAAGGCTCTAGACGCAAATATTGGTGTGAGAGCTAATTCAATCAAGGAAACACTGCATGTTGGTGAAGGGCATATTGAAGAAGGATCAGCCGAGTGGTTCTTGTGGGAGAACAACTCCATTTGGCTCACTAACTTCACACACCATCAGGCTTCCAAGCAGCTCTCAAGGAAACTCAGTTTTCACACTCTATGCTTAGTGCCCTTTGAGTGCATTATCTAGGAATGAAGCTGGTAGAGCATCCCACACAAACGAATGCTCCACATGCGGGTTTCACATGCCACCAACTCCACATTCACAGGCAACTTCAGCGCCACAGCCGTTTTCAGATAGCCCTCAATGCAAAGGCTCTAGACGCAAATATTGGTGTGAGAGCTAATTCAATCAAGGAAACACTGCATGTTGGTGAAGGGCATATTGAAGAAGGATCAGCCGAGTGGTTCTTGTGGGAGAACAACTCCATTTGGCTCACTAACTTCACACACCATCAGGCTTCCAAGCAGCTCTCAAGGAAACTCAGTTTCACACTCTATGCTTAGTGCCCTTTGAGTGCATTCTAGGACTGATGAACCTGGTAGAGCATCCCACACAAACGAATGCTCCACATGCGGGTTTCACATGCCACCAACTCCACATTCACAGGCAACTTCAGCGCCACAGCCGTTTTCAGATAGCCCTCAATGCAAAGGCTCTAGACGCAAATATTGGTGTGAGAGCTAATTCAATCAAGGAAACACTGCATGTTGGTGAAGGGCATATTGAAGAAGGATCAGCCGAGTGGTTCTTGTGGGAGAACAACTCCATTTGGCTCACTAACTTCACACACCATCAGGCTTCCAAGCAGCTCTCAAGGAAACTCAGTTTTCACACTCTATGCTTAGTGCCCTTTGAGTGCATTATCTAGGAATGAACCTGGTAGAGCATCCCACACAAACGAATGCTCCACATGCGGGTTTCACATGCCACCAACTCCACATTCACAGGCAACTTCAGCGCCACAGCCGTTTTCAGATAGCCCTCAATGCAAAGGCTCTAGACGCAAATATTGGTGTGAGAGCTAATTCAATCAAGGAAACACTGCATGTTGGTGAAGGGCATATTGAAGAAGGATCAGCCGAGTGGTTCTTGTGGGAGAACAACTCCATTTGGCTCACTAACTTCACACACCATCAGGCTTCCAAGCAGCTCTCAAGGAAACTCAGTTTTCACACTCTATGCTTAGTGCCCTTTGAGTGCATTATCTAGGAATGAACCTGGTAGAGCATCCCACACAAACGAATGCTCCACATGCGGGTTTCACATGCCACCAACTCCACATTCACAGGCAACTTCAGCGCCACAGCCGTTTTCAGATAGCCCTCAATGCAAGGCTCTAGACGCAAATATTGGTGTGAGAGCTAATTCAATCAAGGAAACACTGCATGTTGGTGAAGGGCATATTGAAGAAGGATCAGCCGAGTGGTTCTTGTGGGAGAACAACTCCATTTGGCTCACTAACTTCACACACCATCAGGCTTCCAAGCAGCTCTCAGAAACTCAGTTTTCAGACTCTATGCTTAGTGCCCTTTGAGTGCATTATCTAGGAATGAACCTGGTAGAGCATCCCACACAAACGAATGCTCCACATGCGGGTTTCACATGCCACCAACTCCACATTCTCAGGCAACTTCAGCGGCACAGCCGTTTTCAGATAGCCCTCAATGCAAAGGCTCTAGACGCAAATATTGGTGTGAGAGCTAATTCAATCAAGGAAACACTGCATGTTGGTGAAGGGCATATTGAAGAAGGATCAGCCGAGTGGTTCTTGTGGGAGAACAACTCCATTTGGCTCACTAACTTCACACACCATCAGGCTTCCAAGCAGCTCTCAAGGAAACTCAGTTTTCACACTCTATGCTTAGTGCCCTTTGAGTGCATTATCTAGGAATGAACCTGGTAGAGCATCCCACACAAACGAATGCTCCACATGCGGGTTTCACATGCCACCAACTCCACATTCACAGGCAACTTCAGCGCCACAGCCGTTTTCAGATAGCCCTCAATGCAAAGGCTCTAGACACAAATATTGGTGTGAGAGCTAATTCAATCAAGGAAACACTGCATGTTGGTGAAGGGCATATTGAAGAAGGATCAGCCGAGTGGTTCTTGTGGGAGAACAACTCCATTTGGCTCACTAACTTCACACACCATCAGGCTTCCAAGCAGCTCTCAAGGAAGCTCAGTTTTCACACTCTATGCTTAGTGCCCTTTGAGTGCATTATCTAGGAATGAACCTGGTAGAGCATCCCACACAAACGAATGCTCCACATGCGGGTTTCACATGCCACCAACTCCACATTCTCAGGCAACTTCAGCGCCACAGCCGTTTTCAGATAGCCCTCAATGCAAAGGCTCTAGACGCAAATATTGGTGTGAGAGCTAATTCAATCAAGGAAACACTGCATGTTGGTGAAGGGCATATTGAAGAAGGATCAGCCGAGTGGTTCTTGTGGGAGAACAACTCCATTTGGCTCACTAACTTCACACACCATCAGGCTTCCAAGCAGCTCTCAAGGAAACTCAGTTTTCACACTCTATGCTTAGTGCCTTTTGAGTGCCTAGGACTGAAATTAAGCTGGAAGACCATCCCACACAAACGAATGCTCCACATGCGGTTTCACATGCCACCAACTCCACATTCACAGGCAACTTCAGCGCCACAGCCCTTTTCAGATAGCCCTCAATGCAAAGGCTCTAGACGCAAATATTGGTGTGAGAGCTAATTCAATCAAGGAAACACTGCATGTTGGTGAAGGGCATATTGAAGAAGGATCAGCCGAGTGGTTCTTGTGATAGAACAACTCCATTTGACTCACTAACTTCACACACCATCAGGCTTCCAAGCAGCTCTCAAGAAACTCAGTTTGCACACTCTATGCTTAGTGCCCTTTGAGTGCATTATCTAGGAATGAACCTGGTAGAGCATCCCACACAAACGAATGCTCCACATGCGGGTTTCACATGCCACCAACTCCACATTCACAGGCAACTTCAGCGCCACAGCCCTTTTCAGATAGCCCTCAATGCAAAGGCTCTAGACGCAAATATTGGTGTGAGAGCTAATTCAATCAAGGAAACACTGCATGTTGGTGAAGGGCATATTGAAGAAGGATCAGCCGAGTGGTTCTTGTGGGAGAACAACTCCATTTGGCTCACTAACTTCACACACCATCAGGCTTCCAAGCAGCTCTCAAGGAAACTCAGTTTTCACACTCTATGCTTAGTGCCCTTTGAGTGCATTATCTAGGAATGAACCTGGTAGAGCATCCACACAAACGAATGCTCCACATGCGGGTTTCACATGCCACCAACTCCACATTCACAGGCAACTTCAGCGCCACAGCCGTTTTCAGATAGCCCTCAATGCAAAGGCTCTAGACGCAAATATTGGTGTGAGAGCTAATTCAATCAAGGAAACACTGCATGTTGGTGAAGGGCATATTGAAGAAGGATCAGCCGAGTGGTTCTTGTGGGAGAACAACTCCATTTGGCTCACTAACTTCACACACCATCAGGCTTCCAAGCAGCTCTCAAGGAAACTCAGTTTTCACACTCTATGCTTAGTGCCCTTTGAGTGCATTATCTAGAATGAACCTGGTAGAGCATCCACACAAACGAATGCTCCACATGCGGGTTTCACATGCCACCAACTCCACATTCTCAGGCAACTTCAGCGCCACAGCCGTTTTCAGATAGCCCTCAATGCAAAGGCTCTAGACGCAAATATTGGTGTGAGAGCTAATTCAATCAAGGAAACACTGCATGTTGGTGAAGGGCATATTGAAGAAGGATCAGCCGAGTGGTTCTTGTGGGAGAACAACTCCATTTGGCTCACTAACTTCACACACCATCAGGCTTCCAAGCAGCTCTCAAGGAAACTCAGTTTTCACACTCTATGCTTAGTGCCTTTTGAGTGCCTAGGACTGAAATTAAGCTGGAAGAGCCATCCCACACAAACGAATGCTCCACATGCGGGTTTCACATGCCACCAACTCCACATTCACAGGCAACTTCAGCGCCACAGCCGTTTTCAGATAGCCCTCAATGCAAAGGCTCTAGACGCAAATATTGGTGTGAGAGCTAATTCAATCAAGGAAACACTGCATGTTGGTGAAGGGCATATTGAAGAAGGATCAGCCGAGTGGTTCTTGTGATAGAACAACTCCATTTGCTCACTAACTTCACACACCATCAGGCTTCCAAGCAGCTCTCAAGGAAACTCAGTTTGCACACTCTATGCTTAGTGCCCTTTGAGTGCATTATCTAGGAATGAACCTGGTAGAGCATCCCACACAAACGAATGCTCCACATGCGGGTTTCACATGCCACCAACTCCACATTCACAGGCAACTTCAGCGCCACAGCCGTTTTCAGATAGCCCTCAATGCAAAGGCTCTAGACGCAAATATTGGTGTGAGAGCTAATTCAATCAAGGAAACACTGCATGTTGGTGAAGGGCATATTGAAGAAGGATCAGCCGAGTGGTTCTTGTGGGAGAACAACTCCATTTGGCTCACTAACTTCACACACCATCAGGCTTCCAAGCAGCTCTCAAGGAAACTCAGTTTTCACACTCTATGATTAGTGCCCTTTGAGTGCATCTAGGACTGAAATTAAGCTGGAAGACCATCCCACACAAACGAATGCTCCACATGCGGGTTTCACATGCCACCAACTCCACATTCACAGGCAACTTCAGCGCCACAGCCCTTTCAGATAGCCCTCAATGCAAAGGCTCTAGACGCAAATATTGGTGTGAGAGCTAATTCAATCAAGGAAACACTGCATGTTGGTGAAGGGCATATTGAAGAAGGATCAGCCGAGTGGTTCTTGTGATAGAACAACTCCATTTGACTCACTAACTTCACACACCATCAGGCTTCCAAGCAGCTCTCAAGGAAACTCAGTTTGCACACTCTTGCTTAGTGTCCTTTGAGTGCATTATCTAGGAATGAACCTGGTAGAGCATCCCACACAAACGAATGCTCCACATGCGGGTTTCACATGCCACCAACTCCACATTGACAGGCAACTTCAGCGCCACAGCCGTTTTCAGATAGCCCTCAATGCAAAGGCTCTAGACGCAAATATTGGTGTGAGAGCTAATTCAATCAAGGAAACACTGCATGTTGGTGAAGGGCATATTGAAGAAGGATCAGCCGAGTGGTTCTTGTGATAGAACAACTCCATTTGACTCACTAACTTCACACACCATCAGGCTTCCAAGCAGCTCTCAAGGAAACTCAGTTTGCACACTCTATCCTTAGTGCCCTTTGAGTGCATTATCTAGGAATGAACCTGGTAGAGCATCCCACACAAACGAATGCTCCACATGCGGGTTTCACATGCCACCAACTCCACATTCACAGGCAACTTCAGCGCCACAGCCGTTTTCAGATAGCCCTCAATGCAAAGGCTCTAGACACAAATATTGGTGTGAGAGCTAATTCAATCAAGGAAACACTGCATGTGGTGAAGGGCATATTGAAGAAGGATCAGCCGAGTGGTTCTTGTGGAGAACAACTCCATTTGGCTCACTAACTTCACACACCATCAGGCTTCCAAGCAGCTCTCAAGGAAACTCAGTTTTCACACTCTATGCTTAGTGCCCTTTGAGTGCATTATCTAGGAATGAACCTGGTAGAGCATCCCACACAAACGAATGCTCCACATGCGGGTTTCACATGCCACCAACTCCACATTCTCAGGCAACTTCAGCGCCACAGCCGTTTTCAGATAGCCCTCAATGCAAAGGCTCTAGACGCAAATATTGGTGTGAGAGCTAATTCAATCAAGGAAACACTGCATGTTGGTGAAGGGCATATTGAAGAAGGATCAGCCGAGTGGTTCTTGTGGGAGAACAACTCCATTTGGCTCACTAACTTCACACACCATCAGGCTTCCAAGCAGCTCTCAAGGAAACTCAGTTTTCACACTCTATGCTTAGTGCCCTTTGAGTGCATTATCTAGGAATGAACCTGGTAGAGCATCCCACACAAAACGAATGCTCCACATGCGGGTTTCACATGCCACCAACTCCACATTCACAGGCAACTTCAGCGCCACAGCCGTTTTCAGATAGCCCTCAATGCAAAGGCTCTAGACGCAAATATTGGTGTGAGAGCTAATTCAATCAAGGAAACACTGCATGTTGGTGAAGGGCATATTGAAGAAGGATCAGCCGAGTGGTTCTTGTGGGAGAACAACTCCATTTGGCTCACTAACTTCACACACCATCAGGCTTCCAAGCAGCTCTCAAGGAAACTCAGTTTTCACACTCTATGCTTAGTGCCTTTGAGTGCATTATCTAGGAATGAACCTGGTAGAGCATCCCACACAAACGAATGCTCCACATGCGGGTTTCACATGCCACCAACTCCACATTGATAGGCAACTTCAGCGCCACAGCCGTTTTCAGATAGCCCTCAATGCAAAGGCTCTAGACGCAAATATTGGTGGGAGAGCTAATTCAATCAAGGAAACACTGCATGTTGGTGAAGGGCATATTGAAGAAGGATCAGCCGAGTGGTTCTTGTGGTAGAACAACTCCATTTGACTCACTAACTTCACACACCATCAGGCTTCCAAGCAGCTCTCAAGGAAACTCAGTTTGCACACTCTATCCTTAGTGCCCTTTGAGTGCATTATCTAGGAATGAACCTGGTAGAGCATCCCACACAAACGAATGCTCCACATGCGGGTTTCACATGCCACCAACTCCACATTCACAGGCAACTTCAGCGCCACAGCCGTTTTCAGATAGCCCTCAATGCAAAGGCTCTAGACACAAATATTGGTGTGAGAGCTAATTCAATCAAGGAAACACTGCATGTTGGTGAAGGGCATATTGAAGAAGGATCAGCCGAGTGGTTCTTGTGGGAGAACAACTCCATTTGGCTCACTAACTTCACACACCATCAGGCTTCCAAGCAGCTCTCAAGGAAACTCAGTTTTCACACTCTATGCTTAGTGCCCTTTGAGTGCATTATCTAGGAATGAACCTGGTAGAGCATCCCACACAAACGAATGCTCCACATGCGGGTTTCACATGCCACCAACTCCACATTCTCAGGCAACTTCAGCGCCACAGCCGTTTTCAGATAGCCCTCAATGCAAAGGCTCTAGACGCAAATATTGGTGTGAGAGCTAATTCAATCAAGGAAACAACTGCATGTTGGTGAAGGGCATATTGAAGAAGGATCAGCCGAGTGGTTCTTGTGGGAGAACAACTCCATTTGGCTCACTAACTTCACACACCATCAGGCTTCCAAGCAGCTCTCAAGGAAACTCAGTTTTCACACTCTATGCTTAGTGCCCTTTGAGTGCATTATCTAGGAATGAACCTGGTAGAGCATCCCACACAAACGAATGCTCCACATGCGGGTTTCACATGCCACCAACTCCACATTCACAGGCAACTTCAGCGCCACAGCCGTTTTCAGATAGCCTCAATGCGAAGGCTCTAGACGCAAATATTGGTGTGAGAGCTAATTCAATCAAGGAAACACTGCATGTTGGTGAAGGGCATATTGAAGAAGGATCAGCCGAGTGGTTCTTGTGGAGAACAACTCCATTTGGCTCACTAACTTCACACACCATCAGGCTTCCAAGCAGCTCTCAAGGAAACTCAGTTTTCACACTCTATGCTTAGTGCCCTTTGAGTGCATTATCTAGGAATGAACCTGGTAGAGCATCCCACACAAACGAATGCTCCACATGCGGGTTTCACATGCCACCAACTCCACATTCTCAGGCAACTTCAGCGCCACAGCCGTTTTCAGATAGCCCTCAATGCAAAGGCTCTAGACGCAAATATTGGTGTGAGAGCTAATTCAATCAAGGAAACACTGCATGTTGGTGAAGGGCATATTGAAGAAGGATCAGCCGAGTGGTTCTTGTGGGAGAACAACTCCATTTGGCTCACTAACTTCACACACCATCAGGCTTCCAAGCAGCTCTCAAGGAAACTCAGTTTTCACACTCTATGCTTAGTGCCTTTGAGTGCATTATCTAGGAATGAACCTGGTAGAGCATCCCACACAAACGAATGCTCCACATGCGGGTTTCACATGCCACCAACTCCACATTCTCAGGCAACTTCAGCGCCACAGCCGTTTTCAGATAGCCCTCAATGCAAAGGCTCTAGACGCAAATATTGGTGTGAGAGCTAATTCAATCAAGGAAACACTGCATGTTGGTGAAGGGCATATTGAAGAAGGATCAGCCGAGTGGTTCTTGTGGGAGAACAACTCCATTTGGCTCACTAACTTCACACACCATCAGGCTTCCAAGCAGCTCTCAAGGAAACTCAGTTTTCACACTCTATGCTTAGTGCCCTTTGAGTGCATTATCTAGGAATGAACCTGGTAGAGCATCCCACACAAACGAATGCTCCACATGCGGGTTTCACATGCCACCAACTCCACATTCTCAGGCAACTTCAGCGCCACAGCCGTTTTCAGATAGCCCTCAATGCAAAGGCTCTAGACGCAAATATTGGTGTGAGAGCTAATTCAATCAAGGAAACACTGCATGTTGGTGAAGGGCATATTGAAGAAGGATCAGCCGAGTGGTTCTTGTGGGAGAACAACTCCATTTGGCTCACTAACTTCACACACCATCAGGCTTCCAAGCAGCTCTCAAGGAAACTCAGTTTTCACACTCTATGCTTAGTGCCCTTTGAGTGCATTATCTAGGAATGAACCTGGTAGAGCATCCCACACAAACGAATGCTCCACATGCGGGTTTCACATGCCACCAACTCCACATTCACAGGCAACTTCAGCGCCACAGCCGTTTTCAGATAGCCCTCAATGCAAAGGCTCTAGACGCAAATATTGGTGTGAGAGCTAATTCAATCAAGGAAACACTGCATGTTGGTGAAGGGCATATTGAAGAAGGATCAGCCGAGTGGTTCTTGTGGGAGAACAACTCCATTTGGCTCACTAACTTCACACACCATCAGGCTTCCAAGCAGCTCTCAAGGAAACTCAGTTTTCACACTCTATGCTTAGTGCCCTTTGAGTGCATTATCTAGGAATGAACCTGGTAGAGCATCCCACACAAACGAATGCTCCACATGCGGGTTTCACATGCCACCAACTCCACATTCTCAGGCAACTTCAGCGCCACAGCCGTTTTCAGATAGCCCTCAATGCGAAGGGTCTAGACGCAAATATTGGTGTGAGAGCTAATTCAATCAAGGAAACACTGCATGTTGGTGAAGGGCATATTGAAGAAGGATCAGCCGAGTGGTTCTTGTGGGAGAACAACTCCATTTGGCTCACTAACTTCACACACCATCAGGCTTCCAAGCAGCTCTCAAGGAACTCAGTTTTCACACTCTATGCTTAGTGCCCTTTGAGTGCATTATCTAGGAATGAACCTGGTAGAGCATCCACACAAACGAATGCTCCACATGCGGGTTTCACATGCCACCAACTCCACATTCACAGGCAACTTCAGCGCCACAGCCGTTTTCAGATAGCCCTCAATGCAAAGGCTCTAGACGCAAATATTGGTGTGAGAGCTAATTCAATCAAGGAAACACTGCATGTTGGTGAAGGGCATATTGAAGAAGGATCAGCCGAGTGGTTCTTGTGGAGAACAACTCCATTTGACTCACTAACTTCACACACCATCAGGCTTCCAAGCAGCTCTCAAGGAAACTCAGTTTTCACACTCTATGCTTAGTGCCTTTGAGTGCATTATCTAGGATGAACCTGGTAGAGCATCCCACACAAACGAATGCTCCACATGCGGGTTTCACATGCCACCAACTCCACATTCACAGGCAACTTCAGCGCCACAGCCGTTTTCAGATAGCCCTCAATGCAAAGGCTCTAGACGCAAATATTGGTGTGAGAGCTAATTCAATCAAGGAAACACTGCATGTTGGTGAAGGGCATATTGAAGAAGGATCAGCCGAGTGGTTCTTGTGGGAGAACAACTCCATTTGGCTCACTAACTTCACACACCATCAGGCTTCCAAGCAGCTCTCAAGGAAACTCAGTTTTCACACTCTATGCTTAGTGCCCTTTGAGTGCATTATCTAGGAATGAACCTGGTAGAGCATCCCACACAACGAATGCTCCACATGCGGGTTTCACATGCCACCAACTCCACATTCACAGGCAACTTCAGCGCCACAGCCGTTTTCAGATAGCCCTCAATGCAAAGGCTCTAGACGCAAATATTGGTGTGAGAGCTAATTCAATCAAGGAAACACTGCATGTTGGTGAAGGGCATATTGAAGAAGGATCAGCCGAGTGGTTCTTGTGGGAGAACAACTCCATTTGGCTCACTAACTTCACACACCATCAGGCTTCCAAGCAGCTCTCAAGGAAACTCAGTTTTCACACTCTATGCTTAGTGCCCTTTGAGTGCATTATCTAGGAATGAACCTGGTAGAGCATCCCACACAAACGAATGCTCCACATGCGGGTTTCACATGCCACCAACTCCACATTGACAGGCAACTTCAGCGCCACAGCCGTTTTCAGATAGCCCTCAATGCAAAGGCTCTAGACGCAAATATTGGTGTGAGAGCTAATTCAATCAAGGAAACACTGCATGTTGGTGAAGGGCATATTGAAGAAGGATCAGCCGAGTGTTCTTGTGATAGAACAACTCCATTTGACTCACTAACTTCACACACCATCAGGCTTCCAAGCAGCTCTCAAGGAAACTCAGTTTGCACACTCTATGCTTAGTGCCCTTTGAGTGCATTATCTAGGAATGAACCTGGTAGAGCATCCCACACAAACGAATGCTCCACATGCGGGTTTCACATGCCACCAACTCCACATTCACAGGCAACTTCAGCGCCACAGCCGTTTTCAGATAGCCCTCAATGCAAAGGCTCTAGACACAAATATTGGTGTGAGAGCTAATTCAATCAAGGAAACACTGCATGTTGGTGAAGGGCATATTGAAGAAGGATCAGCCGAGTGGTTCTTGTGGAGAACAACTCCATTTGGCTCACTAACTTCACACACCATCAGGCTTCCAAGCAGCTCTCAAGGAAACTCAGTTTTCACACTCTATGCTTAGTGCCCTTTGAGTGCATTATCTAGGAATGAACCTGGTAGAGCATCCCACACAAACGAATGCTCCACATGCGGGTTTCACATGCCACCAACTCCACATTCTCAGGCAACTTCAGCGCCACAGCCGTTTTCAGATAGCCCTCAATGCAAAGGCTCTAGACGCAAATATTGGTGTGAGAGCTAATTCAATCAAGGAAACACTGCATGTTGGTGAAGGGCATATTGAAGAAGGATCAGCCGAGTGATTCTTGTGGGAGAACAACTCCATTTGGCTCACTAACTTCACACACCATCAGGCTTCCAAGCAGCTCTCAAGGAAACTCAGTTTTCACACTCTATGCTTAGTGCCCTTTGAGTGCATTATCTAGGAATGAACCTGGTAGAGCATCCCACACAAACGACTGCTCCACATGCGGGTTTCACATGCCACCAACTCCACATTGACAGGCAACTTCAGCGCCACAGCCGTTTTCAGATAGCCCTCAATGCAAAGGCTCTAGACGCAAATATTGGTGTGAGAGCTAATTCAATCAAGGAAACACTGCATGTTGGTGAAGGGCATATTGAAGAAGGATCAGCCGAGTGGTTCTTGTGGGAGAACAACTCCATTTGGCTCACTAACTTCACACACCATCAGGCTTCCAAGCAGCTCTCAAGGAAACTCAGTTTTCACACTCTATGCTTAGTGCCCTTTGAGTGCATTATCTAGGAATGAACCTGGTAGAGCATCCCACACAAACGAATGCTCCACATGCGGGTTTCACATGCCACCAACTCCACATTCTCAGGCAACTTCAGCGCCACAGCCGTTTTCAGATAGCCCTCAATGCAAAGGCTCTAGACGCAAATATTGGTGTGAGAGCTAATTCAATCAAGGAAACACTGCATGTTGGTGAAGGGCATATTGAAGAAGGATCAGCCGAGTGGTTCTTGTGGGAGAACAACTCCATTTGGCTCACTAACTTCACACACCATCAGGCTTCCAAGCAGCTCTCAAGGAACTCAGTTTTCACACTCTATGCTTAGTGCCCTTTGAGTGCATTATCTAGGAATGAACCTGGTAGAGCATCCCACACAAACGAATGCTCCACATGCGGGTTTCACATGCCACCAACTCCACATTCTCAGGCAACTTCAGCGCCACAGCCGTTTTCAGATAGCCCTCAATGCAAAGGCTCTAGACGCAAATATTGGTGTGAGAGCTAATTCAATCAAGGAAACACTGCATGTTGGTGAAGGGCATATTGAAGAAGGATCAGCCGAGTGGTTCTTGTGGGAGAACAACTCCATTTGGCTCACTAACTTCACACACCATCAGGCTTCCAAGCAGCTCTCAAGGAAACTCAGTTTTCACACTCTATGCTTAGTGCCCTTTTGAGTGCCTAGGACTGAAATGAAGCTGGAAACCATCCCACACAAACGAATGCTCCACATGCGGGTTTCACATGCCACCAACTCCACATTCACAGGCAACTTCAGCGCCACAGCCGTTTTCAGATAGCCCTCAATGCAAAGGCTCTAGACGCAAATATTGGTGTGAGAGCTAATTCAATCAAGGAAACACTGCATGTTGGTGAAGGGCATATTGAAGAAGGATCAGCCGAGTGGTTCTTGTGAGAGAACAACTCCATTTGACTCACTAACTTCACACACCATCAGGCTTCCAAGCAGCTCTCAAGGAAACTCAGTTTTCACACTCTATGCTTAGTGCCCTTTGAGTGCATTATCTAGAATGAACCTGGTAGAGCATCCCACACAAACGAATGCTCCACATGCGGGTTTCACATGCCACCAACTCCACATTCTCAGCGCAACTTCAGCGCCACAGCCGTTTTCAGATAGCCCTCAATGCAAAGGCTCTAGACGCAAATATTGGTGTGAGAGCTAATTCAATCAAGGAAACACTGCATGTGGTGAAGGGCATATTGAAGAAGGATCAGCCGAGTGGTTCTTGTGAGAGAACAACTCCATTTGACTCACTAACTTCACACACCATCAGCTTCCAAGCAGCTCTCAAGGAAACTCAGTTTTCAGATCCATGCTTAGTGCCCTTTGAGTGCATTATCTAGGAATGAACCTGGTAGAGCATCCCACACAAACGAATGCTCCACATGCGGGTTTCACATGCCACCAACTCCACATTCACAGGCAACTTCAGCGCCACAGCCGTTTTCAGATAGCCCTCAATGCAAAGGCTCTAGACGCAAATATTGGTGTGAGAGCTAATTCAATCAAGGAAACACTGCATGTTGGTGAAGGGCATATTGAAGAAGGATCAGCCAAGTGGTTCTTGTGGGACAACAACTCCATTTGGCTCACTAACTTCACACACCATCAGGCTTCCAAGCAGCTCTCAAGGAAGCTCAGTTTTCACACTCTATGCTTAGTGCCCTTGACTGACATTATCTAGGAATGAACCTGGTAGAGCATCCCACACAAACGAATGCTCCACATGCGGGTTTCACATGCCACCAACTCCACATTCACAGGCAACTTCAGCGCCACAGCGTTTTCAGATAGCCCTCAATGCAAAGGCTCTAGACGCAAATATTGGTGTGAGAGCTAATTCAATCAAGGAAACACTGCATGTTGGTGAAGGCATATTGAAGAAGGATCAGCCGAGTGGTTCTTGTGGGAGAACAACTCCATTTGGCTCACTAACTTCACACACCATCAGGCTTCCAAGCAGCTCTCAAGAAACTCAGTTTTCAGACTCCATGCTTAGTGCCCTTTGAGTGCATTATCTAGGAATGAACCTGGTAGAGCATCCACACAAACGAATGCTCCACATGCGGTTTCACATGCCACCAACTCCACATTCTCAGGCAACTTCAGCGGCACAGCCGTTTTCAGATAGCCCTCATGCAAAGCTCTAGACGCAAATATTGGTGTGAGAGCTAATTCAATCAAGGAAACACTGCATGTTGGTGAAGGGCATATTGAAGAAGGATCGCCGAGTGGTTCTTGTGGGAGAACAACTCCATTTGGCTCACTAACTTCACACACCATCAGGCTTCCAAGCAGCTCTCAAGGAAACTCAGTTTTCACACTCTATGCTTAGTGCCCTTTGAGTGCATTATCTAGGAATGAACCTGGTAGAGCATCCCACACAAACGAATGCTCCACATGCGGGTTTCACATGCCACCAACTCCACATTCTCAGGCAACTTCAGCGCCACAGCCGTTTTCAGATAGCCCTCAATGCAAAGGCTCTAGACGCAAATATTGGTGTGAGAGCCTAATTCAATCAAGGAAACACTGCATGTTGGTGAAGGGCATATTGAAGAAGGATCAGCCGAGTGGTTCTTGTGGGAGAACAACTCCATTTGGCTCACTGACTTCACACACCATCAGGCTTCCAAGCAGCTCTCAAGGAAACTCAGTTTTCACACTCTATGATTAGTGCCTTTGAGTGCCTAGGACTGAATTAAGCTGGAAGAGCATCCACACAAACGAATGCTCCACATGCGGGTTTCACATGCCACCAACTCCACATTCACAGGCAACTTCAGCGCCACAGCCGTTTTCAGATAGCCCTCAATGCAAAGGCTCTAGACGCAAATATTGGTGTGAGAGCTATTCAATCAAGGAAACACTGCATGTTGGTGAAGGGCATATTGAAGAAGGATCAGCCGAGTGGTTCTTGTGATAGAACAACTCCATTTGACTCACTAACTTCACACACCATCAGGCTTCAAGCAGCTCTCAAGGAAACTCAGTTTGCAACTCTATGCTTAGTGCCCTTTGAGTGCATTATCTAGGAATGAACCTGGTAGAGCATCCCACACAAACGAATGCTCCACATGCGGGTTTCACATGCCACCAACTCCACATTGACAGGCAACTTCAGCGCCACAGCCGTTTTCAGATAGCCCTCAATGCAAAGGCTCTAGACGCAAATATTGGTGTGAGAGCTAATTCAATCAAGGAAACACTGCATGTTGGTGAAGGGCATATTGAAGAAGGATCAGCCGAGTGGTTCTTGTGGGAGAACAACTCCATTTGGCTCACTAACTTCACACACCATCAGGCTTCCAAGCAGCTCTCAAGGAAACTCAGTTTTCACACTCTATGCTTAGTGCCCTTTGAGTGCCTAGGACTGAAATTAAGCTGGAAGACCATCCCACACAAACGAATGCTCCACATGCGGGTTTCACATGCCACCAACTCCACATTCACAGGCAACTTCAGCGCCACAGCCGTTTTCAGATAGCCCTCAATGCAAAGGCTCGAGACGCAAATATTGTGTGAGAGCTAATTCAATCAAGGAAACACTGCATGTTGGTGAAAGGGCATATTGAAGAAGGATCAGCCGAGTGGTTCTTGTGATAGAACAACTCCATTTGACTCACTAACTTCACACACATCAGGCTTCCAAGCAGCTCTCAAGGAAACTCAGTTTGCACACTCTATGCTTAGTGCCCTTTGAGTGCATTATCTAGGAATGAACCTGGTAGAGCATCCCACACAAACGAATGCTCCACATGCGGGTTTCACATGCCACCAACTCCACATTCACAGGCAACTTCAGCGCCACAGCCGTTTTCAGATAGCCCTCAATGCAAAGGCTCTAGACACAAATATTGGTGTGAGAGCTAATTCAATCAAGGAAACACTGCATGTTGGTGAAGGGCATATTGAAGAAGGATCAGCCGAGTGGTTCTTGTGGAGAACAACTCCATTTGGCTCACTAACTTCACACACCATCAGGCTTCCAAGCAGCTCTCAAGGAAACTCAGTTTTCACACTCTATGCTTAGTGCCTTTGAGTGCATTAATCTAGGAATGAACCTGGTAGAGCATCCCACACAAACGAATGCTCCACATGCGGGTTTCACATGCCACCAACTCCACATTGCACAGGGCAACTTCAGCGCCACAGCCGTTTTCAGATAGCCCTCAATGCAAGGGTATAGAAGCAAATATTGGTGTGAGAGCTAATTCAATCAAGGAAACACTGCATGTTGGTGAAGGGCATATTGAAGAAGGATCAGCCGAGTGGTTCTTGTGGGAGAACAACTCCATTTGGCTCACTAACTTCACACACCATCAGGCTTCCAAGCAGCTCTCAAGGAAACTCAGTTTTCACACTCTATGCTTAGTGCCCTTTGAGTGCATTATCTAGGAATGAACCTGGTAGAGCATCCCACACAAACGAATGCTCCACATGCGGGTTTCACATGCCACCAACTCCACATCTCACGGCAACTTCAGCGCCACAGCCGTTTTCAGATAGCCCTCAATGCAAAGGCTCTACACGCAAATATTTGTGTGAGAGCTAATTCAATCAAGGAAACACTGCATGTTGGTGAAGGGCATATTGAAGAAGGATCAGCCGAGTGGTTCTTGTGGGAGAACAACTCCATTTGGCTCACTAACTTCACACACCATCAGGCTTCCAAGCAGCTCTCAAGAAGCTCAGTTTTCACACTCTATGCTTAGTGCCCTTTGAGTGCATTATCTAGGAATGAACCTGGTAGAGCATCCCACACAAACGAATGCTCCACATGCGGTTTCACATGCCACCAACTCCACATTCTCAGGCAACTTCAGCGCCACAGCCGTTTTCAGATAGCCCTCAATGCAAAGGCTCTAGACGCAAATATTGGTGTGAGAGCTAATTCAATCAAGGAAACACTGCATGTTGGTGAAGGGCATATGAAGAAGGATCAGCCGAGTGGTTCTTGTGGGAGAACACCTCCATTTGGCTCACTAACTTCACACACCATCAGGCTTCCAAGCAGCTCTCAAGGAAACTCAGTTTACACACTCTATGCTTAGTGCCTTTTGAGTGCCTAGACTGAATTAAGCTGGAAGAGCCATCCCACACAAACGAATGCTCCACATGCGGGTTTCACATGCCACCAACTCCACATTCACAGGCAACTTCAGCGCCACAGCCGTTTTCAGATAGCCCTCAATGCAAAGGCTCTAGACGCAAATATTGGTGGGAGAGCTAATTCAATCAAGGAAACACTGCATGTTGGTGAAGGGCATATTGAAGAAGGATCAGGCCGAGTGGTTCTTGTGATAGAACAACTCCATTTGACTCACTAACTTCACACACCATCAGGCTTCCAAGCAGCTCTCAAGGAAACTCAGTTTGCACACTCTATGCTTAGTGCCCTTTGAGTGCATTATCTAGGAATGAACCTGGTAGAGCATGCCACACAAACGAATGCTCCACATGCGGGTTTCACATGCCACCAACTCCACATTGACAGGCAACTTCAGCGCCACAGCCGCTTTTCAGATAGCCCTCAATGCAAAGGCTCTAGACACAAATATTGGTGTGAGAGCTAATTCAATCAAGGAAACACTGCATGTTGGTGAAGGGCATATTGAAGAAGGATCAGCCGAGTGGTTCTTGTGGGAGAACAACTCCATTTGGCTCACTAACTTCACACACCATCAGGCTTCCAAGCAGCTCTCAAGGAAACTCAGTTTGCACACTGTATGTTTAGTGCCCTTTGAGTGCATTATCTAGGAATGAACTGGTAGAGCATCCCACACAAACGAATGCTCCACATGCGGTTTCACATGCCACCAACTCCACATTCACAGGCAACTTCAGCGCCACAGCCCGTTTTCAGATAGCCCTCAATGCAAAGGCTCTAGACACAAATATTGGTGTGAGAGCTAATTCAATCAAGGAAACACTGCATGTTGGTGAAGGGCATATTGAAGAAGGATCAGCCGAGTGATTCTTGTGGAGAACAACTCCATTTGGCTCACTAACTTCACACACCATCAGGCTTCCAAGGAGCTCTCAAGGAAACTAGTTTTCACACTCTATGCTTAGTGCCCTTTGAGTGCATTATCTAGGAATGAACCTGGTAGAGCATCCCACACAAACGAATGCTCCACATGCGGGTTTCACATGCCACCAACTCCACATTCTCAGGCAACTTCAGCGCCACAGCGTTTTCAGATAGCCCTCAATGCAAAGGCTCTAGACGCAAATATTGGTGTGAGAGCTAATCAATCAAGGAAACACTGCATGTTGGTGAAGGGCATATTGAAGAAGGATCGGCCGAGTGGTTCTTGTGGGAGAACAACTCCATTTGGCTCACTAACTTCACACACCATCAGGCTTCCAAGCAGCTCTCAAGGAAACTCAGTTTTCACACTCTATGCTTAGTGCCCTTTGAGTGCATTATCTAGGAATGAACCTGGTACAGCATCCCACACAAACGAATGCTCCACATGCGGGTTTCACATGCCACCAACTCCACATTCACAGGCAACTTCAGCGCCACAGCCGTTTTCAGATAGCCCTCAATGCAAAGGCTCTAGACGCAAATATTGGTGTGAGAGCTAATCAATCAAGGAAACACTGCATGTTGGTGAAGGGCATATTGAAGAAGGATCAGCCGAGTGTTCTTGTGGGAGAACAACTCCATTTGGCTCACTAACTTCACACACCATCAGGCTTCCAAGCAGCTCTCAAGGAAACTCAGTTTTCACACTCTATGCTTAGTGCCCTTTGAGTGCATTATCTAGGAATGAACCTGGTAGAGCATCCCACACAAACGAATGCTCCACATGCGGGTTTCACATGCCACAACTCCACATTCTCAGGCAACTTCAGCGCCACAGCCGTTTTCAGATAGCCCTCAATGCGAAGGTATAGAAGCAAATATTGGTGTGAGAGCTAATTCAATCAAGGAAACACTGCATGTTGGTGAAGGGCATATTGAAGAAGGATCAGCCGAGTGGTTCTTGTGGAGAACAACTCCATTTGGCTCACTAACTTCACACACCATCAGGCTTCCAAGCAGCTATCTCAAGGAAACTCAGTTTTCACACTCTATGCTTAGTGCCCTTTGAGTGCATTATCTAGGAATGAACCTGGTAGAGCATCCCACACAAACGAATGCTCCACATGCGGGTTTCACATGCCACCAACTCCACATTCTCAGGCAACTTCAGCGCCACAGCCGTTTTCAGATAGCCCTCAATGCAAAGGCTCTAGACGCAAATATTGGTGTGAGAGCTAATTCAATCAAGGAAACACTGCATGTTGGTGAAGGGCATATTGAAGAAGGATCAGCCGAGTGGTTCTTGTGGGAGAACAACTCCATTTGGCTCACTAACTTCACACACCATCAGGCTTCCAAGCAGCTCTCAAGGAAGCTCAGTTTTCACACTCTATGCTTAGTGCCCTTTGAGTGCATTATCTAGGAATGAACCTGGTAGAGCATCCCACACAAACGAATGCTCCACATGCGGGTTTCACATGCCACCAACTCCACATTCTCAGGCAACTTCAGCGCCACAGCCGTTTTCAGATAGCCCTCAATGCAAAGGCTCTAAACGCAAATATTGGTGTGAGAGCTAATTCAATCAAGGAAACACTGCATGTTGGTGAAGGGCATATTGAAGAAGGATCAGCCGAGTGGTTCTTGTGGGAGAACAACTCCATTTGGCTCACTAACTTCACACACCATCAGGCTTCCAAGCAGCTCTCAAGGAAACTCAGTTTAAACACTCTATGCTTAGTGCCTTTTGAGTGCCTAGGACTGAAATTAAGCTGGAAGACCATCCCACACAAACGAATGCTCCACATGCGGGTTTCACATGCCACCAACTCCACATTCACAGGCAACTTCAGCGCCACAGCCGTTTTCAGATAGCCCTCAATGCAAAGGCTCTAGACGCAAATATTGGTGTGAGAGCTAATTCAATCAAGGAAACACTGCATGTTGGTGAAGGGCATATTGAAGAAGGATCAGCCGAGTGGTTCTTGTGATAGAACAACTCCATTTGACTCACTAACTTCACACACCATCAGGCTTCCAAGCAGCTCTCAAGGAAACTCAGTTTTCACACTCTATGCTTAGTGCCCTTTGAGTGCATTATCTAGGAATGAACCTGGTAGAGCATCCCACACAAACGAATGCTCCACATGCGGGTTTCACATGCCACCAACTCCACATTGACAGGCAACTTCAGCGCCACAGCCCTTTTCAGATAGCCCTCAATGCAAAGGCTCTAGACACAAATATTGGTGTGAGAGCTAATTCAATCAAGGAAACACTGCATGTTGGTGAAGGGCATATTGAAGAAGGATCAGCCGAGTGATTCTTGTGGGAGAACAACTCCATTTGGCTCACTAACTTCACACACCATCAGGCTTCCAAGCAGCTCTCAAGGAAACTCAGTTTGCACACTCTATGCTTAGTGCCCTTTGAGTGCATTATCTAGGAATGAACCTGGTAGAGCATCCCACACAAACGAATGCTCCACATGCGGGTTTCACATGCCACCAACTCCACATTCACAGGCAACTTCAGCGCCACAGCCCTTTTCAGATAGCCCTCAATGCAAAGGCTCTAGACACAAATATTGGTGTGAGAGCTAATTCAATCAAGGAAACACTGCATGTTGGTGAAGGGCATATTGAAGAAGGATCAGCCGAGTGGTTCTTGTGGGAGAACAACTCCATTTGGCTCACTAACTTCACACACCATCAGGCTTCCAAGCAGCTCTCAAGGAAACTCAGTTTGCACACTCTATGCTTAGTGCCCTTTGAGTGCATTATCTAGGAATGAACCTGGTAGAGCATCCCACACAAACGAATGCTCCACATGCGGGTTTCACATGCCACCAACTCCACATTCACAGGCAACTTCAGCGCCACAGCCCTTTTCAGATAGCCCTCAATGCAAAGGCTCTAGACACAAATATTGGTGTGAGAGCTAATTCAATCAAGGAAACACTGCATGTTGGTGAAGGGCATATTGAAGAAGGATCAGCCGAGTGATTCTTGTGGGAGAACAACTCCATTTGGCTCACTAACTTCACACACCATCAGGCTTCCAAGCAGCTCTCAAGGAAACTTAGTTTTCACACTCTATGCTTAGTGCCCTTTGAGTGCATTATCTAGGAATGAACCTGGTAGAGCATCCCACACAAACGAATGCTCCACATGCGGGTTTCACATGCCACCAACTCCACATTCTCAGGCAACTTCAGCGCCACAGCCGTTTTCAGATAGCCCTCATTGCAAAGGCTCTAGACGCAAATATTGGTGTGAGAGCTAATTCAATCAAGGAAACACTGCATGTTGGTGAAGGGCATATTGAAGAAGGATCGGCCGAGTGGTTCTTGTGGGAGAACAACTCCATTTGGCTCACTAACTTCACACACCATCAGGCTTCCAAGCAGCTCTCAAGGAAACTCAGTTTTCACACTCTATGCTTAGTGCCCTTTGAGTGCATTATCTAGGAATGAACCTGGTACAGCATCCCACACAAACGAATGCTCCACATGCGGGTTTCACATGCCACCAACTCCACATTCACAGGCAACTTCAGCGCCACAGCCGTTTTCAGATAGCCCTCAATGCAAAGGCTCTAGACACAAATATTGGTGTGAGAGCTAATTCAATCAAGGAAACACTGCATGTTGGTGAAGGGCATATTGAAGAAGGATCAGCCGAGTGGTTCTTGTGGGAGAACAACTCCATTTGGCTCACTAACTTCACACACCATCAGGCTTCCAAGCAGCTCTCAAGGAAGCTCAGTTTTCACACTCTATGCTTAGTGCCCTTTGAGTGCATTATCTAGGAATGAACCTGGTAGAGCATCCCACACAAACGAATGCTCCACATGCGGGTTTCACATGCCACCAACTCCACATTCTCAGGCAACTTCAGCGCCACAGCCGTTTTCAGATAGCCCTCAATGTAAGGGTATAGAAGCAAATATTGGTGTGAGAGCTAATTCAATCAAGGAAACACTGCATGTTGGTGAAGGGCATATTGAAGAAGGATCAGCCGAGTGGTTCTTGTGGGAGAACAACTCCATTTGGCTCACTAACTTCACACACCATCAGGCTTCCAAGCAGCTCTCAAGGAAACTCAGTTTTCACACTCTATGCTTAGTGCCTTTTGAGTGCCTAGGACTGAAATTAAGCTGGAAAACCATCCCACACAAACGAATGCTCCACATGCGGGTTTCACATGCCACCAACTCCACATTCACAGGCAACTTCAGCGCCACAGCCGTTTTCAGATAGCCCTCAATGCAAAGGCTCTAGACGCAAATATTGGTGTGAGAGCTAATTCAATCAAGGAAACACTGCATGTTGGTGAAGGGCATATTGAAGAAGGATCAGCCGAGTGGTTCTTGTGATAGAACAACTCCATTTGACTCACTAACTTCACACACCATCAGGCTTCCAAGCAGCTCTCAAGGAAACTCAGTTTGCACACTCTATGCTTAGTGCCCTTTGAGTGCATTATCTAGGAATGAACCTGGTAGAGCATCCCACACAAACGAATGCTCCACATGCGGGTTTCACATGCCACCAACTCCACATCCTCAGGCAACTTCAGCGCCACAGCCGTTTTCAGATAGCCCTCAATGCAAAGGCTCTAGACACAAATATTGGTGTGAGAGCTAATTCAATCAAGGAAACACTGCATGTTGGTGAAGGGCATATTGAAGAAGGATCAGCCGAGTGGTTCTTGTGGGAGAACAACTCCATTTGGCTCACTAACTTCACACACCATCAGGCTTCCAAGCAGCTCTCAAGGAAACTCAGTTTTCACACTCTATGCTTAGTGCCCTTTGAGTGCATTATCTAGGAATGAACCTGGTAGAGCATCCCACACAAACGAATGCTCCACATGCGGGTTTCACATGCCACCAACTCCACATTCTCAGGCAACTTCAGCGCCACAGCCGTTTTCAGATAGCCCTCAATGTAAAGGCTCTAGACACAAATATTGGTGTGAGAGCTAATTCAATCAAGGAAACACTGCATGTTGGTGAAGGGCATATTGAAGAAGGATCAGCCGAGTGGTTCTTGTGGGAGAACAACTCCATTTGGCTCACTAACTTCACACACCATCAGGCTTCCAAGCAGCTCTCAAGGAAACTCAGTTTTCACACTCTATGCTAAGTGCCTTTTGAGTGCATTGTCTAGGAATGAACCTGGTAGAGCATCCCACACAAACGAATGCTCCACATGCGGGTTTCACATGCCACCAACTCCACATTCTCAGGCAACTTCAGCGGCACAGCCGTTTTCAGATAGCCCTCAATGCAAAGGCTCTAGACGCAAATATTGGTGTGAGAGCTAATTCAATCAATGAAACACTGCATGTTGGTGAAGGGCATATTGAAGAAGGATCAGCCGAGTGATTCTTGTGGGAGAACAACTCCATTTGACTCACTAACTTCACACACCATCAGGCTTCCAAGCAGCTCTCAAGGAAACTCAGTTTTCACACTCTATGCTTAGTGCCCTTTGAGTGCATTATCTAGGAATGAACCTGGTAGAGCATCCCACACAAACGAATGCTCCACATGCGGGTTTCACATGCCACCAACTCCACATTCTCAGGCAACTTTAGCGCCACAGCTGTTTTCAGATAGCCCTCAATGCAAAGGCTCTAGACGCAAATATTGGTGTGAGAGCTAATTCAATCAAGGAAACACTGCATGTTGGTGAAGGGCATATTGAAGAAGGATCAGCCGAGTGGTTCTTGTGGGAGAACAACTCCATTTGGCTCACTAACTTCACACACCATCAGGCTTCCAAGCAGCTCTCAAGGAAACTCAGTTTGCACACTCTATGCTTAGTGCCTTTTGAGTGCATTATCTAGGAATGAACCTGGTAGAGCATCCCACACAAACGAATGCTCCACATGCGGGTTTCACATGCCACCAACTCCACATTCTCAGGCAACTTCAGCGCCACAGCCGTTTTCAGATAGCCCTCAATGTAAAGGCTCTAGATGCAAATATTGGTGTGAGAGCTAATTCAATCAAGGAAACAGTGCATGTTGGTGAAGGGCATATTGAAGAAGGATCAGCCGAGTGGTTCTTGTGGGAGAACAACTCCATTTGGCTCACTAACTTCACACACCATCAGGCTTCCAAGCAGCTCTCAAGGAAACTCAGTTTTCACACTCTATGCTTAGTGCCTTTTGAGTGCATTATCTAGGAATGAACCTGGTAGAGCATCCCACACAAACGAATGCTCCACATGCGGGTTTCACATGCCACCAACTCCACATTCTCAGGCAACTTCAGCGGCACAGCCGTTTTCAGATAGCCCTCAATGCAAAGGCTCTAGACGCAAATATTGGTGTGAGAGCTAATTCAATCAAGGAAACACTGCATGTTGGTGAAGGGCATATTGAAGAAGGATCGGCCGAGTGGTTCTTGTGGGAGAACAACTCCATTTGGCTCACTAACTTCACACACCATCAGGCTTCCAAGCAGCTCTCAAGGAAGCTCAGTTTTCACACTCTATGCTTAGTGCCCTTTGAGTGCATTATCTAGGAATGAACCTGGTAGAGCATCCCACACAAACGAATGCTCCACATGCGGGTTTCACATGCCACCAACTCCACATTCACAGGCATCTTCAGCGCCACAGCCGTTTTCAGATAGCCCTCAATTTAAAGGCTCTAGACACAAATATTGGTGTGAGAGCTAATTCAATCAAGGAAACACTGCATGTTGGTGAAGGGCATATTGAAGAAGGATCAGCCGAGTGGTTCTTGTGGGAGAACAACTCCATTTGGCTCACTAACTTCACACACCATCAGGCTTCCAAGCAGCTCTCAAGGAAACTCAGTTTTCACACTCTATGCTTAGTGCCTTTTGAGTGCCTAGGACTGAAATTAAGCTGGAAGACCATCCCACACAAACGAATGCTCCACATGCGGGTTTCACATGCCACCAACTCCACATTCACAGGCAACTTTTGCGCCACAGCCTTTTTCAGATAGCCCTCAATGCAAAGGCTCTAGACGCAAATATTGGTGTGAGAGCTAATTCAATCAAGGAAACACTGCATGTTGGTGAAGGGCATATTGAAGAAGGATCAGCCGAGTGGTTCTTGTGATAGAACAACTCCATTTGACTCACTAACTTCACACACCATCAGGCTTCCAAGCAGCTCTCAAGGAAACTCAGTTTTCACACTCTATGCTTAGTGCCCTTTGAGTGCATTATCTAGGAATGAACCTGGTAGAGCATCCCACACAAACGAATGCTCCACATGCGGGTTTCACATGCCACCAACTCCACATTCTCAGGCAATTTCAGCGCCACAGCCGTTTTCAGATAGCCCTCAATGCAAAGGCTCTAAACGCAAATATTGGTGTGAGAGCTAATTCAATCAAGGAAACACTGCATGTTGGTGAAGGGCATATTGAAGAAGGATCAGCCGAGTGGTTCTTGTGGGAGAACAACTCCATTTGGCTCACTAACTTCACACACCATCAGGCTTCCAAGCAGCTCTCAAGGAAACTCAGTTTTCACAGTCTATGCTTAGTGCCTTTTGAGTGCCTAGGACTGAAATTAAGCTGGAAGACCATCCCACACAAACGAATGCTCCACATGCGGGTTTCACATGCCACCAACTCCACATTCACAGGCAACTTCAGCGCCACAGCCGTTTTCAGATAGCCCTCAATGCAAAGGCTCTAGACGCAAATATTGGTGTGAGAGCTAATTCAATCAAGGAAACACTGCATGTTGGTGAAGGGCATATTGAAGAAGGATCAGCCGAGTGGTTCTTGTGGGAGAACAACTCCATTTGGCTCACTAACTTCACACACCATCAGGCTTCCAAGCAGCTCTCAAGGAAACCTAGTTTGCACACTCTATGCTTAGTGCCTTTTGAGTACCTAGGACTGAAATGAAGCTTGGTTAGCATCCCACACAAACGAATGCTCCACATGCGGATTTCACATGCCACCAACTCCACATTCTCAGGCAACTTCAGCGCCACAGCCGTTTTCAGATAGCCCTCAATGCAAAGGCTCTAGACGCAATATTGGTGTGAGAGCTAATTCAATCAAGGAAACACTGCATGTTGGTGAAGGGCATATGGAAGAAGGATCAGCCGAGTGGTTCTTGTGGGAGAACAACTCCATTTGGCTCACTAACTTCACACACCATCAGGCTTCCAAGCAGCTCTCAAGGAAACTCAGTTTTCACACTCTATGCTTAGTGCCCTTTGAGTGCATTATCTAGGAATGAACCTGGTAGAGCATCCCACACAAACGACTGCTCCACATGCGGGTTTCACATGCCACCAACTCCACATTGACAGGCAACTTCAGCGCCACAGCCGTTTTCAGATAGCCCTCAATGCAAAGGCTCTAGACGCAAATATTGGTGTGAGAGCTAATTCAATCAAGGAAACACTGCATGTTGGTGAAGGGCATATTGAAGAAGGATCAGCCGAGTGGTTCTTGTGGGAGAACAACTCCATTTGGCTCACTAACTTCACACACCATCAGGCTTCCAAGCAGCTCTCAAGGAAACTCAGTTTTCACACTCTATGCTTAGTGCCCTTTGAGTGCATTATCTAGGAATGAACCTGGTAGAGCATCCCACACAAACGAATGCTCCACATGCGGGTTTCACATGCCACCAACTCCACATTCACAGGCAACTTCAGCGCCACAGCCGTTTTCAGATAGCCCTCAATGCAAAGGCTCTAGACGCAAATATTGGTGTGAGAGCTAATTCAATCAAGGAAACACTGCATGTTGGTGAAGGGCATATTGAAGAAGGATCAGCCGAGTGGTTCTTGTGGGAGAACAACTCCATTTGGCTCACTAACTTCACACACCATCAGGCTTCCAAGCAGCTCTCAAGGAAACTCAGTTTTCACACTCTATGCTTAGTGCCTTTTGAGTGCCTAGGACTGAAATTAAGCTGGAAGACCATCCCACACAAACGAATGCTCCACATGCGGGTTTCACATGCCACCAACTCCACATTCACAGGCAACTTCAGCGCCACAGCCGTTTTCAGATAGCCCTCAATGCAAAGGCTCTAGACGCAAATATTGGTGTGAGAGCTAATTCAATCAAGGAAACACTGCATGTTGGTGAAGGGCATATTGAAGAAGGATCAGCCGAGTGGTTCTTGTGGGAGAACAACTCCATTTGGCTCACTAACTTCACACACCATCAGGCTTCCAAGCAGCTCTCAAGGAAACCTAGTTTGCACACTCTATGCTTAGTGCCTTTTGAGTACCTAGGACTGCAATGAAGCTTGGTTAGCATCCCACACAAACGAATGCTCCACATGCGGATTTCACATGCCACCAACTCCACATTCTCAGGCAACTTCAGCGCCACAGCCGTTTTCAGATAGCCCTCAATGCAAAGGCTCTAGACGCAATATTGGTGTGAGAGCTAATTCAGTCAAGGAAACACTGCATGTTGGTGAAGGGCATATGGAAGAAGGATCAGCCGAGTGGTTCTTGTGGGAGAACAACTCCATTTGGTTCACTAACTTCACACACCATCAGGCTTCCAAGCAGCTCTCAAGGAAACTCAGTTTTCACACTCTATGCTTAGTGCCCTTTGAGTGCATTATCTAGGAATGAACCTGGTAGAGCATCCCACACAAACGACTGCTCCACATGCGGGTTTCACATGCCACCAACTCCACATTGACAGGCAACTTCAGCGCCACAGCCGTTTTCAGATAGCCCTCAATGCAAAGGCTCTAGACGCAAATATTGGTGTGAGAGCTAATTCAATCAAGGAAACACTGCATGTTGGTGAAGGGCATATTGAAGAAGGATCAGCCGAGTGGTTCTTGTGGGAGAACAACTCCATTTGGCTCACTAACTTCACACACCATCAGGCTTCCAAGCAGCTCTCAAGGAAACTCAGTTTTCACACTCTATGCTTAGTGCCCTTTGAGTGCATTATCTAGGAATGAACCTGGTAGAGCATCCCACACAAACGAATGCTCCACATGCGGGTTTCACATGCCACCAACTCCACATTCACAGGCAACTTCAGCGCCACAGCCGTTTTCAGATAGCCCTCAATGCAAAGGCTCTAGACGCAAATATTGGTGTGAGAGCTAATTCAATCAAGGAAACACTGCATGTTGGTGAAGGGCATATTGAAGAAGGATCAGCTGAGTGGTTCTTGTGGGAGAACAACTCCATTTGGCTCACTAACTTCACACACCATCAGGCTTCCAAGCAGCTCTCAAGGAAACTCAGTTTTCACACTCTATGCTTAGTGCCTTTTGAGTGCCTAGGACTGAAATGAAGCTTGGTTAGCATCCCACACAAACGAATGCTCCACATGCGGATTTCACATGCCACCAACTCCACATTCTCAGGCAACTTCAGCGGCACAGCCGTTTTCAGATAGCCCTCAATGCAAAGGCTCTAGACGCAAATATTGGTGTGAGAGCTAATTCAATCAAGGAAACACTGCATGTTGGTGAAGGGCATATTGAAGAAGGATCAGCCAAGTGGTTCTTGTGGGAGAACAACTCCATTTGGCTCACTAACTTCACACACCATCAGGCTTCCAAGCAGCTCTCAAGGAAACTCAGTTTTCACACTCTATGCTTAGTGCCCTTTGAGTGCATTATCTAGGAATGAACCTGGTAGAGCATGCCACACAAACGAATGCTCCACATGCGGGTTTCACATGCCACCAACTCCACATTCTCAGGCAACTTCAGCGCCACAGCCGTTTTCAGATAGCCCTCAATGCAAAGGCTCTAGACGCAAATATTGGTGTGAGAGCTAATTCAATCAAGGAAACACTGCATGTTGGTGAAGGGCATATTGAAGAAGGATCAGCCGAGTGGTTCTTGTGGGAGAACAACTCCATTTGGCTCACTAACTTCACACACCATCAGGCTTCCAAGCAGCTCTCAAGGAAACTCAGTTTTCACACTCTATGCTTAGTGCCTTTTGAGTGCCTAGGACTGAAATTAAGCTGGAAGACCATCCCACACAAACGAATGCTCCACATGCGGGTTTCACATGCCACCAACTCCACATTCACAGGCAACTTCAGCGCCACAGCCGTTTTCAGATAGCCCTCAATGCAAAGGCTCTAGACGCAAATATTGGTGTGAGAGCTAATTCAATCAAGGAAACACTGCATGTTGGTGAAGGGCATATTGAAGAAGGATCAGCCGAGTGGTTCTTGTGATAGAACAACTCCATTTGACTCACTAACTTCACACACCATCAGGCTTCCAAGCAGCTCTCAAGGAAACTCAGTTTGCACACTCTATGCTTAGTGCCCTTTGAGTGCATTATCTAGGAATGAACCTGGTAGAGCATCCCACACAAACGAATGCTCCACATGCGGGTTTCACATGCCACCAACTCCACATTCACAGGCAAATTCAGCGCCACAGCCCTTTTCAGATAGCCCTCAATGCAAAGGCTCTAGACACAAATATTGGTGTGAGAGCTAATTCAATCAAGGAAACACTGCATGTTGGTGAAGGGCATATTGAAGAAGGATCAGCCGAGTGGTTCTTGTGGGAGAACAACTCCATTTGGCTCACTAACTTCACACACCATCAGGCTTCCAAGCAGCTCTCAAGGAAACTCAGTTTTCACACTCTATGCTTAGTGCCCTTTGAGTGCATTATCTAGGAATGAACCTGGTAGAGCATCCCACACAAACGAATGCTCCACATGCGGGTTTCACATGCCACCAACTCCACATTCTCAGGCAACTTCAGCGCCACAGCCGTTTTCAGATAGCCCTCAATGCAAAGGCTCTAGACGCAAATATTGGTGTGAGAGCTAATTCAATCAAGGAAACACTGCAAGTTGGTGAAGGGCATATTGAAGAAGGATCAGCCGAGTGGTTCTTGTGGGAGAACAACTCCATTTGGCTCACTAACTTCACACACCATCAGGCTTCCAAGCAGCTCTCAAGGAAACTCAGTTTTCACACTCTATGCTTAGTGCCTTTTGAGTGCCTAGGACTGAAATTAAGCTGGAAGACCATCCCACACAAACGAATGCTCCACATGCGGGTTTCACATGCCACCAACTCCACATTCACAGGCAACTTCAGCGCCACAGCCGTTTTCAGATAGCCCTCAATGCAAAGGCTCTAGACGCAAATATTGGTGTGAGAGCTAATTCAATCAAGGAAACACTGCATGTTGGTGAAGGGCATATTGAAGAAGGATCAGCCGAGTGGTTCTTGTGGGAGAACAACTCCATTTGGCTCACTAACTTCACACACCATCAGGCTTCCAAGCAGCTCTCAAGGAAACCTAGTTTGCACACTCTATGCTTAGTGCCTTTTGAGTACCTAGGACTGAAATGAAGCTTGGTTAGCATCCCACACAAACGAATGCTCCACATGCGGATTTCACATGCCACCAACTCCACATTCTCAGGCAACTTCAGCGCCACAGCCGTTTTCAGATAGCCCTCAATGCAAAGGCTCTAGACGCAATATTGGTGTGAGAGCTAATTCAGTCAAGGAAACACTGCATGTTGGTGAAGGGCATATGGAAGAAGGATCAGCCGAGTGGTTCTTGTGGGAGAACAACTCCATTTGGCTCACTAACTTCACACACCATCAGGCTTCCAAGCAGCTCTCAAGGAAACTCAGTTTTCACACTCTATGCTTAGTGCCCTTTGAGTGCATTATCTAGGAATGAACCTGGTAGAGCATCCCACACAAACGACTGCTCCACATGCGGGTTTCACATGCCACCAACTCCACATTGACAGGCAACTTCAGCGCTACAGCCGTTTTCAGATAGCCCTCAATGCAAAGGCTCTAGACGCAAATATTGGTGTGAGAGCTAATTCAATCAAGGAAACACTGCATGTTGGTGAAGGGCATATTGAAGAAGGATCAGCCGAGTGGTTCTTGTGGGAGAACAACTCCATTTGGCTCACTAACTTCACACACCATCAGGCTTCCAAGCAGCTCTCAAGGAAACTCAGTTTTCACACTCTATGCTTAGTGCCCTTTGAGTGCATTATCTAGGAATGAACCTGGTAGAGCATCCCACACAAACGAATGCTCCACATGCGGGTTTCACATGCCACCAACTCCACATTCACAGGCAACTTCAGCGCCACAGCCGTTTTCAGATAGCCCTCAATGCAAAGGCTCTAGACGCAAATATTGGTGTGAGAGCTAATTCAATCAAGGAAACACTGCATGTTGGTGAAGGGCATATTGAAGAAGGATCAGCTGAGTGGTTCTTGTGGGAGAACAACTCCATTTGGCTCACTAACTTCACACACCATCAGGCTTCCAAGCAGCTCTCAAGGAAACTCAGTTTTCACACTCTATGC
The DNA here is from genome assembly GCF_030435755.1 of Ochotona princeps. NCBI lineage: Eukaryota > Metazoa > Chordata > Mammalia > Lagomorpha > Ochotonidae > Ochotona > Ochotona princeps. Next base: position 68,554 of record NW_026699459.1, read on the forward strand.
TTAGTGCCTTTTGAGTGCCTAGGACTGAAATGAAGCTTGGTTAGCATCCCACACAAACGAATGCTCCACATGCGGATTTCACATGCCACCAACTCCACATTCTCAGGCAACTTCAGCGGCACAGCCGTTTTCAGATAGCCCTCAATGCAAAGGCTCTAGACGCAAATATTGGTGTGAGAGCTAATTCAATCAAGGAAACACTGCATGTTGGTGAAGGGCATATTGAAGAAGGATCAGCCAAGTGGTTCTTGTGGGAGAACAACTCCATTTGGCTCACTAACTTCACACACCATCAGGCTTCCAAGCAGCTCTCAAGGAAACTCAGTTTTCACACTCTATGCTTAGTGCCCTTTGAGTGCATTATCTAGGAATGAACCTGGTAGAGCATGCCACACAAACGAATGCTCCACATGCGGGTTTCACATGCCACCAACTCCACATTCACAGGCAACTTCAGCGCCACAGCCGTTTTCAGATAGCCCTCAATGCAAAGGCTCTAGACGCAAATATTGGTGTGAGAGCTAATTCAATCAAGGAAACACTGCATGTTGGTGAAGGGCATATTGAAGAAGGATCAGCCGAGTGGTTCTTGTGGGAGAACAACTCCATTTGGCTCACTAACTTCACACACCATCAGGCTTCCAAGCAGCTCTCAAGGAAACTCAGTTTTCACACTCTATGCTTAGTGCCTTTTGAGTGCCTAGGACTGAAATTAAGCTAGAAGACCATCCCACACAAACGAATGCTCCACATGCGGGTTTCACATGCCACCAACTCCACATTCACAGGCAACTTCAGCGCCACAGCCGTTTTCAGATAGCCCTCAATGCAAAGGCTCTAGACGCAAATATTGGTGTGAGAGCTAATTCAATCAAGGAAACACTGCATGTTGGTGAAGGGCATATTGAAGAAGGATCAGCCGAGTGGTTCTTGTGGGAGAACAACTCCATTTGGCTCACTAACTTCACACACCATCAGGCTTCCAAGCAGCTCTCAAGGAAACTCAGTTTACACACTCTATGCTTAGTGCCTTTTGAGTACCTAGGACTGAAATGAAGCTTGGTTAGCATCCCACACAAACGAATGCTCCACATGCGGATTTCACATGCCACCAACTCCACATTCTCAGGCAACTTCAGCGCCACAGCCGTTTTCAGATAGCCCTCAATGCAAAGGCTCTAGACGCAATATTGGTGTGAGAGCTAATTCAGTCAAGGAAACACTGCATGTTGGTGAAGGGCATATGGAAGAAGGATCAGCCGAGTGGTTCTTGTGGGAGAACAACTCCATTTGGCTCACTAACTTCACACACCATCAGGCTTCCAAGCAGCTCTCAAGGAAACTCAGTTTTCACACTCTATGCTTAGTGCCCTTTGAGTGCATTATCTAGGAATGAACCTGGTAGAGCATCCCACACAAACGACTGCTCCACATGCGGGTTTCACATGCCACCAACTCCACATTGACAGGCAACTTCAGCGCCACAGCCGTTTTCAGATAGCCCTCAATGCAAAGGCTCTAGACGCAAATATTGGTGTGAGAGCTAATTCAATCAAGGAAACACTGCATGTTGGTGAAGGGCATATTGAAGAAGGATCAGCCGAGTGGTTCTTGTGGGAGAACAACTCCATTTGGCTCACTAACTTCACACACCATCAGGCTTCCAAGCAGCTCTCAAGGAAACTCAGTTTTCACACTCTATGCTTAGTGCCCTTTGAGTGCATTATCTAGGAATGAACCTGGTAGAGCATCCCACACAAACGAATGCTCCACATGCGGGTTTCACATGCCACCAACTCCACATTCACAGGCAACTTCAGCGCCACAGCCGTTTTCAGATAGCCCTCAATGCAAAGGCTCTAGACGCAAATATTGGTGTGAGAGCTAATTCAATCAAGGAAACACTGCATGTTGGTGAAGGGCATATTGAAGAAGGATCAGCTGAGTGGTTCTTGTGGGAGAACAACTCCATTTGGCTCACTAACTTCACACACCATCAGGCTTCCAAGCAGCTCTCAAGGAAACTCAGTTTTCACACTCTATGCTTAGTGCCTTTTGAGTGCCTAGGACTGAAATGAAGCTTGGTTAGCATCCCACACAAACGAATGCTCCACATGCGGATTTCACATGCCACCAACTCCACATTCTCAGGCAACTTCAGCGCCACAGCCGTTTTCAGATAGCCCTCAATGCAAAGGCTCTAGTCGCAAATATTGGTGTGAGAGCTAATTCAATCAAGGAAACACTGCATGTTGGTGAAGGGCATATTGAAGAAGGATCAGCCAAGTGGTTCTTGTGGGAGAACAACTCCATTTGGCTCACTAACTTCACACACCATCAGGCTTCCAAGCAGCTCTCAAGGAAACTCAGTTTTCACACTCTATGCTTAGTGCCCTTTGAGTGCATTATCTAGGAATGAACCTGGTAGAGCATGCCACACAAACGAATGCTCCACATGCGGGTTTCACATGCCACCAACTCCACATTCACAGGCAACTTCAGCGCCACAGCCGTTTTCAGATAGCCCTCAATGCAAAGGCTCTAGACGCAAATATTGGTGTGAGAGCTAATTCAATCAAGGAAACACTGCATGTTGGTGAAGGGCATATTGAAGAAGGATCAGCCGAGTGGTTCTTGTGGGAGAACAACTCCATTTGGCTCACTAACTTCACACACCATCAGGCTTCCAAGCAGCTCTCAAGGAAACTCAGTTTTCACACTCTATGCTTAGTGCCTTTTGAGTGCCTAGGACTGAAATTAAGCTGGAAGACCATCCCACACAAACGAATGCTCCACATGCGGGTTTCACATGCCACCAACTCCACATTCACAGGCAACTTCAGCGCCACAGCCGTTTTCAGATAGCCCTCAATGCAAAGGCTCTAGACGCAAATATTGGTGTGAGAGCTAATTCAATCAAGGAAACACTGCATGTTGGTGAAGGGCATATTGAAGAAGGATCAGCCGAGTGGTTCTTGTGATAGAACAACTCCATTTGACTCACTAACTTCACACACCATCAGGCTTCCAAGCAGCTCTCAAGGAAACTCAGTTTGCACACTCTATGCTTAGTGCCCTTTGAGTGCATTATCTAGGAATGAACCTGGTAGAGCATCCCACACAAACGAATGCTCCACATGCGGGTTTCACATGCCACCAACTCCACATTCACAGGCAACTTCAGCGCCACAGCCCTTTTCAGATAGCCCTCAATGCAAAGGCTCTAGACACAAATATTGGTGTGAGAGCTAATTCAATCAAGGAAACACTGCATGTTGGTGAAGGGCATATTGAAGAAGGATCAGCCGAGTGGTTCTTGTGGGAGAACAACTCCATTTGGCTCACTAACTTCACACACCATCAGGCTTCCAAGCAGCTCTCAAGGAAACTCAGTTTTCACACTCTATGCTTAGTGCCCTTTGAGTGCATTATCTAGGAATGAACCTGGTAGAGCATCCCACACAAACGAATGCTCCACATGCGGGTTTCACATGCCACCAACTCCACATTCTCAGGCAACTTCAGCGCCACAGCCGTTTTCAGATAGCCCTCAATGCAAAGGCTCTAGACGCAAATATTGGTGTGAGAGCTAATTCAATCAAGGAAACACTGCATGTTGGTGAAGGGCATATTGAAGAAGGATCAGCCGAGTGGTTCTTGTGGGAGAACAACTCCATTTGGCTCACTAACTTCACACACCATCAGGCTTCCAAGCAGCTCTCAAGGAAACTCAGTTTTCACACTCTATGCTTAGTGCCCTTTGAGTGCATTATCTAGGAATGAACCTGGTAGAGCATCCCACACAAACGAATGCTCCACATGCGGGTTTCACATGCCACCAACTCCACATTCTCACGCAACTTCAGCGCCACAGCCGTTTTCAGATAGCCCTCAATGCAAAGGCTCTAGACGCAAATATTGGTGTGAGAGCTAATTCAATCAAGGAAACACTGCATGTTGGTGAAGGGCATATTGAAGAAGGATCAGCCAAGTGGTTCTTGTGGGAGAACAACTCCATTTGGCTCACTAACTTCACACACCATCAGGCTTCCAAGCAGCTCTCAAGGAAACTCAGTTTTCACACTCTATGCTTAGTGCCCTTTGAGTGCATTATCTAGGAATGAACCTGGTAGAGCATCCCACACAAACGAATGCTCCACATGCGGGTTTCACATGCCACCAACTCCACATTCTCAGGCAACTTCAGCGCCACTGCCGTTTTCAGATAGCCCTCAATGCAAAGGCTCTAGACGCAAATATTGGTGTGAGAGCTAATTCAATCAAGGAAACACTGCATGTTGGTGAAGGGCATATTGAAGAAGGATCAGCCGAGTGGTTCTTGTGGGAGAACAACTCCATTTGGCTCACTAACTTCACACACCATCAGGCTTCCAAGCAGCTCTCAAGGAAACTCAGTTTTCACACTCCATGCTTAGTGCCTTTTGAGTGCCTAGGACTGAAATTAAGCTGGAAGACCATCCCACACAAACGAATGCTCCACATGCAGGTTTCACATGCCACCAACTCCACATTCTCAGGCAACTTCAGCGCCACAGCCTTTTTCAGATAGCCCTCAATGCAAAGGCTCTAGACGCAAATATTGGTGTGAGAGCTAATTCAATCAAGGAAACACTGCATGTTGGTGAAGGGCATATTGAAGAAGGATCAGCCGAGTGGTTCTTGTGGGAGAACAACTCCATTTGGCTCACTAACTTCACACACCATCAGGCTTCCAAGCAGCTCTCAAGGAAACTCAGTTTTCACACTCCATGCTTAGTGCCCTTTGAGTGCATTATCTAGGAATGAACCTGGTAGAGCATCCCACACAAACGAATGCTCCACATGCGGGTTTCACATGCCACCAACTCCACATTCTCAGGCAACTTCAGCGCCACAGCCGTTTTCAGATAGCCCTCAATGCAAAGGCTCTAGACGCAAATATTGGTGTGAGAGCTAATTCAATCAAGGAAACACTGCATGTTGGTGAAGGGCATATTGAAGAAGGATCAGCCGAGTGGTTCTTGTGGGAGAACAACTCCATTTGGTTCACTAACTTCACAAACCATCATTCTTCCAAGCAGCTCTCAAGGAAACTCAGTTTTCACACTCTATGCTTAGTGCCCTTTGAGTGCCTAGGACTGAAATTAAGCTGGTAGACAATCCCACACAAACGAATGCTCCACATGCGGGTTTCACATGCCACCAACTCCACATTGACAGGCAACTTCAGCGCCACAGCCGTTTTCAGATAGCCCTCAATGCAAAGGCTCTAGACGCAAATATTGGTGTGAGAGCTAATTCAATCAAGGAAACACTGCATGTTGGTGAAGGGCATATTGAAGAAGGATCAACCGAGTGGTTCTTGTGGGAGAACAACTCCATTTGGCTCACTAACTTCACACACCATCAGGCTTCCAAGCAGCTCTCAAGGAAACTCAGTTTTCACACTCTATGCTTAGTGCCCTTTGAGTGCATTATCTAGGAATGAACCTGGTAGAGCATCCCACACAAATGAATGCTCCACATGCGGGTTTCACATGCCACCAACTCCACATTCACAGGCAACTTCAGCGCCACAGCCGTTTTCAGATAGCCCTCAATGCAAAGGGTCTAGACGCAAATATTGGTATGAGAGCTAATTCAATCAAGGAAACACTGCATGTTGGTGAAGGGCATATTGAAGAAGGATCAGCCGAGTGGTTCTTGTGGGAGAACAACTCCATTTGGCTCACTAACTTCACACACCATCAGGCTTCCAAGCAGCTCTCAAGGAAACTCAGTTTTCACACTCTATGCTTAGTGCCCTTTGAGTGCATTATCTAGGAATGAACCTGGTAGAGCATCCCACACAAACGAATGCTCCACATGCGGGTTTCACATGCCACCAACTCCACATTCACAGGCAACTTCAGCGACACAGCCGTTTTCAGATAGCCCTCAATGCAAAGGGTCTAGACGCAAATATTGGTGTGAGAGCTAATTCAATCAAGGAAACACTGCATGTTGGTGAAGGGCATATTGAAGAAGGATCAGCCGAGTGGTTCTTGTGGGAGAACAACTCCATTTGGTTCACTAACTTCACACACCATCAGGCTTCCAAGCAGCTCTCAAGGAAACTCAGTTTTCACACTCTATGCTTAGTGCCCTTTGAGTGCCTAGGACTGAAATGAAGCTTGGTGAGCATGCCACACAAACGAATGCTCCACATGCGGGTTTCACATGCCACCAACTCCACATTCTCAGGCAACTTCAGCGCCACAGCCGTTTTCAGATAGCCCTCAATGCAAAGGCTCTAGACGCAAATATTGGTGTGAGAGCTAATTCAATCAAGGAAACACTGCATGTTGGTGAAGGGCATATTGAAGAAGGATCAGCCGAGTGGTTCTTGTGGGAGAACAACTCCATTTGGCTCACTAACTTCACACACCATCAGGCTTCCAAGCAGCTCTCAAGGAAACTCAGTTTTCACACTCTATGCTTAGTGCCCTTTGAGTGCATTATCTAGGAATGAACCTGGTAGAGCATCCCACACAAACGAATGCTCCACATGCGGGTTTCACATGCCACCAACTCCACATTCACAGGCAACTTCAGCGCCACAGCCGTTTTCAGATAGCCCTCAATGCAAAGGCTCTAGACGCAAATATTGGTGTGAGAGCTAATTCAATCAAGGAAACACTGCATGTTGGTGAAGGGCATATTGAAGAAGGATCAGCCGAGTGGTTCTTGTGGGAGAACAACTCCATTTGGCTCACTAACTTCACACACCATCAGGCTTCCAAGCAGCTCTCAAGGAAACTCAGTTTTCACACTCTATGCTTAGTGCCCTTTGAGTGCATTATCTAGGAATGAACCTGGTAGAGCATCCCACACAAACGAATGCTCCACATGCGGGTTTCACATGCCACCAACTCCACATTCTCAGGCAACTTCAGCGCCACAGCCGTTTTCAGATAGCCCTCAATGCAAAGGCTCTAGACGCAAATATTGGTGTGAGAGCTAATTCAATCAAGGAAACACTGCATGTTGGTGAAGGGCATATTGAAGAAGGATCAGCCGAGTGGTTCTTGTGGGAGAACAACTCCATTTGGCTCACTAACTTCACACACCATCAGGCTTCCAAGCAGCTCTCAAGGAAACTCAGTTTTCACACTCTATGCTTAGTGCCCTTTGAGTGCATTATCTAGGAATGAACCTGGTAGAGCATCCCACACAAACGAATGCTCCACATGCGGGTTTCACATGCCACCAACTCCACATTCTCACGCAACTTCAGCGCCACAGCCGTTTTCAGATAGCCCTCAATGCAAAGGCTCTAGACGCAAATATTGGTGTGAGAGCTAATTCAATCAAGGAAACACTGCATGTTGGTGAAGGGCATATTGAAGAAGGATCAGCCAAGTGGTTCTTGTGGGAGAACAACTCCATTTGGCTCACTAACTTCACACACCATCAGGCTTCCAAGCAGCTCTCAAGGAAACTCAGTTTTCACACTCTATGCTTAGTGCCCTTTGAGTGCATTATCTAGGAATGAACCTGGTAGAGCATCCCACACAAACGAATGCTCCACATGCGGGTTTCACATGCCACCAACTCCACATTCTCAGGCAACTTCAGCGCCACTGCCGTTTTCAGATAGCCCTCAATGCAAAGGCTCTAGACGCAAATATTGGTGTGAGAGCTAATTCAATCAAGGAAACACTGCATGTTGGTGAAGGGCATATTGAAGAAGGATCAGCCGAGTGGTTCTTGTGGGAGAACAACTCCATTTGGCTCACTAACTTCACACACCATCAGGCTTCCAAGCAGCTCTCAAGGAAACTCAGTTTTCACACTCCATGCTTAGTGCCTTTTGAGTGCCTAGGACTGAAATTAAGCTGGAAGACCATCCCACGCAAACGAATGCTCCACATGCGGGTTTCACATGCCACCAACTCCACATTCTCAGGCAACTTCAGCGCCACAGCCTTTTTCAGATAGCCCTCAATGCAAAGGCTCTAGACGCAAATATTGGTGTGAGAGCTAATTCAATCAAGGAAACACTGCATGTTGGTGAAGGGCATATTGAAGAAGGATCAGCCGAGTGGTTCTTGTGGGAGAACAACTCCATTTGGCTCACTAACTTCACACACCATCAGGCTTCCAAGCAGCTCTCAAGGAAACTCAGTTTTCACACTCCATGCTTAGTGCCCTTTGAGTGCATTATCTAGGAATGAACCTGGTAGAGCATCCCACACAAACGAATGCTCCACATGCGGGTTTCACATGCCACCAACTCCACATTCTCAGGCAACTTCAGCGCCACAGCCGTTTTCAGATAGCCCTCAATGCAAAGGCTCTAGACGCAAATATTGGTGTGAGAGCTAATTCAATCAAGGAAACACTGCATGTTGGTGAAGGGCATATTGAAGAAGGATCAGCCGAGTGGTTCTTGTGGGAGAACAACTCCATTTGGTTCACTAACTTCACAAACCATCATTCTTCCAAGCAGCTCTCAAGGAAACTCAGTTTTCACACTCTATGCTTAGTGCCCTTTGAGTGCCTAGGACTGAAATTAAGCTGGTAGACCATCCCACACAAACGAATGCTCCACATGCGGGTTTCACATGCCACCAACTCCACATTGACAGGCAACTTCAGCGCCACAGCCGTTTTCAGATAGCCCTCAATGCAAAGGCTCTAGACGCAAATATTGGTGTGAGAGCTAATTCAATCAAGGAAACACTGCATGTTGGTGAAGGGCATATTGAAGAAGGATCAACCGAGTGGTTCTTGTGGGAGAACAACTCCATTTGGCTCACTAACTTCACACACCATCAGGCTTCCAAGCAGCTCTCAAGGAAACTCAGTTTTCACACTCTATGCTTAGTGCCCTTTGAGTGCATTATCTAGGAATGAACCTGGTAGAGCATCCCACACAAATGAATGCTCCACATGCGGGTTTCACATGCCACCAACTCCACATTCACAGGCAACTTCAGCGCCACAGCCGTTTTCAGATAGCCCTCAATGCAAAGGGTCTAGACGCAAATATTGGTATGAGAGCTAATTCAATCAAGGAAACACTGCATGTTGGTGAAGGGCATATTGAAGAAGGATCAGCCGAGTGGTTCTTGTGGGAGAACAACTCCATTTGGCTCACTAACTTCACACACCATCAGGCTTCCAAGCAGCTCTCAAGGAAACTCAGTTTTCACACTCTATGCTTAGTGCCCTTTGAGTGCATTATCTAGGAATGAACCTGGTAGAGCATCCCACACAAACGAATGCTCCACATGCGGGTTTCACATGCCACCAACTCCACATTCACAGGCAACTTCAGCGCCACAGCCGTTTTCAGATAGCCCTCAATGCAAAGGGTCTAGACGCAAATATTGGTGTGAGAGCTAATTCAATCAAGGAAACACTGCATGTTGGTGAAGGGCATATTGAAGAAGGATCAGCCGAGTGGTTCTTGTGGGAGAACAACTCCATTTGGCTCACTAACTTCACACACCATCAGGCTTCCAAGCAGCTCTCAAGGAAACTCAGTTTTCACACTCTATGCTTAGTGCCCTTTGAGTGCCTAGGACTGAAATGAAGCTTGGTGAGCATGCCACACAAACGAATGCTCCACATGCGGGTTTCACATGCCACCAACTCCACATTCTCAGGCAACTTCAGCGCCACAGCCGTTTTCAGATAGCCCTCAATGCAAAGGCTCTAGACGCAAATATTGGTGTGAGAGCTAATTCAATCAAGGAAACACTGCATGTTGGTGAAGGGCATATTGAAGAAGGATCAGCCGAGTGGTTCTTGTGGGAGAACAACTCCATTTGGCTCACTAACTTCACACACCATCAGGCTTCCAAGCAGCTCTCAAGGAAACTCAGTTTTCACACTCTATGCTTAGTGCCCTTTGAGTGCATTATCTAGGAATGAACCTGGTAGAGCATCCCACACAAACGAATGCTCCACATGCGGGTTTCACATGCCACCAACTCCACATTCACAGGCAACTTCAGCGCCACAGCCGTTTTCAGATAGCCCTCAATGCAAAGGCTCTAGACGCAAATATTGGTGTGAGAGCTAATTCAATCAAGGAAACACTGCATGTTGGTGAAGGGCATATTGAAGAAGGATCAGCCAAGTGGTTCTTGTGGGAGAACAACTCCATTTGGCTCACTAACTTCACACACCATCAGGCTTCCAAGCAGCTCTCAAGGAAGCTCAGTTTTCACACTCTATGCTTAGTGCCCTTTGAGTGCATTATCTAGGAATGAACCTGGTAGAGCATCCCACACAAACGAATGCTCCACATGCGGGTTTCACATGCCACCAACTCCACATTCACAGGCATCTTCAGCGCCACAGCCGTTTTCAGATAGCCCTCAATGCAAAGGGTCTAGACGCAAATATTGGTGTGAGAGCTAATTCAATCAAGGAAACACTGCATGTTGGTGAAGGGCATATTGAAGAAGGATCAGCCGAGTGGTTCTTGTGGGAGAACAACTCCATTTGGCTCACTAACTTCACACACCATCAGGCTTCCAAGCAGCTCTCAAGGAAACTCAGTTTTCACACTCTATGCTTAGTGCCTTTTGAGTGCCTAGGACTGAAATTAAGCTGGAAGACCATCCCACACAAACGAATGCTCCACATGCGGGTTTCACATGCCACCAACTCCACATTCACAGGCAACTTTAGCGCCACAGCCGTTTTCAGATAGCCCTCAATGCAAAGGCTCTAGACGCAAATATTGGTGTGAGAGCTAATTCAATCAAGGAAACACTGCATGTTGGTGAAGGGCATATTGAAGAAGGATCAGCCGAGTGGTTCTTGTGATAGAACAACTCCATTTGACTCACTAACTTCACACACCATCAGGCTTCCAAGCAGCTCTCAAGGAAACTCAGTTTTCACACTCCATGCTTAGTGCCCTTTGAGTGCATTATCTAGGAATGAACCTGGTAGAGCATCCCACACAAACGAATGCTCCACATGCGGGTTTCACATGCCACCAACTCCACATTCTCAGGCAACTTCAGCGCCACAGCCGTTTTCAGATAGCCCTCAATGCAAAGGCTCTAGACGCAAATATTGGTGTGAGAGCTAATTCAATCAAGGAAACACTGCATGTTGGTGAAGGGCATATTGAAGAAGGATCAGCCGAGTGGTTCTTGTGGGAGAACAACTCCATTTGGCTCACTAACTTCACACACCATCAGGCTTCCAAGCAGCTCTCAAGGAAACTCAGTTTTCACACTCCATGCTTAGTGCCCTTTGAGTGCATTATCTAGGAATGAACCTGGTAGAGCATCCCACACAAACGAATGCTCCACATGCGGGTTTCACATGCCACCAACTCCACATTCACAGGCAACTTCAGCGCCACAGCCGTTTTCAGATAGCCCTCAATGCAAAGGGTCTAGACGCAAATATTGGTATGAGAGCTAATTCAATCAAGGAAACACTGCATGTTGGTGAAGGGCATATTGAAGAAGGATCAGCCGAGTGGTTCTTGTGGGAGAACAACTCCATTTGGCTCACTAACTTCACACACCATCAGGCTTCCAAGCAGCTCTCAAGGAAACTCAGTTTTCACACTCTATGCTTAGTGCCCTTTGAGTGCATTATCTAGGAATGAACCTGGTAGAGCATCCCACACAAACGAATGCTCCACATGCGGGTTTCACATGCCACCAACTCCACATTCACAGGCAACTTCAGCGCCACAGCCGTTTTCAGATAGCCCTCAATGCAAAGGGTCTAGACGCAAATATTGGTATGAGAGCTAATTCAATCAAGGAAACACTGCATGTTGGTGAAGGGCATATTGAAGAAGGATCAGCCGAGTGGTTCTTGTGGGAGAACAACTCCATTTGGCTCACTAACTTCACACACCATCAGGCTTCCAAGCAGCTCTAGGGAAACTCAGTTTTCACACTCTATGCTTAGTGCCCTTTGAGTGCATTATCTAGGAATGAACCTGGTAGAGCATCCCACACAAACGAATGCTCCACATGCGGGTTTCACATGCCACCAACTCCACATTCACAGGCAACTTCAGCGCCACAGCCGTTTTCAGATAGCCCTCAATGCAAAGGCTCTAGACGCAAATATTGGTGTGAGAGCTAATTCAATCAAGGAAACACTGCATGTTGGTGAAGGGCATATTGAAGAAGGATCAGCCGAGTGGTTCTTGTGGGAGAACAACTCCATTTGGCTCACTAACCTCACACACCATCAGGCTTCCAAGCAGCTCTCAAGGAAACTCAGTTTTCACACTCTATGCTTAGTGCCCTTTGAGTGCATTATCTAGGAATGATCCTGGTAGAGCATCCCACACAAACAAATGCTCCACATGCGGGTTTCACATGCCACCAACTCCACATTGACAGGCAACTTCAGCGCCACAGCCGTTTTCAGATAGCCCTCAATGCAAAGGCTCTAGACGCAAATATTGGTGTGAGAGCTAATTCAATCAAGGAAACACTGCATGTTGGTGAAGGGCATATTGAAGAAGGATCAGCCGAGTGGTTCTTGTGGGAGAACAACTCCATTTGGTTCACTAACTTCACACACCATCAGGCTTCCAAGCAGCTCTCAAGGAAACTCAGTTTTCACACTCTATGCTTAGTGCCCTTTGAGTGCCTAGGACTGAAATTAAGCTGGTATACCATCCCACACAAACGAATGCTCCACATGCGGGTTTCACATGCCACCAACTCCACATTGACAGGCAACTTCACCGCCACAGCCGTTTTCAGATAGCCCTCAATGCAAAGGCTCTAGACGCAAATATTGGTGTGAGAGCTAATTCAATCAAGGAAACACTGCATGTTGGTGAAGGGCATATTGAAGAAGGATCAGCCGAGTGGTTCTTGTGGGAGAACAACTCCATTTGGCTCACTAACTTCACACACCATCAGGCTTCCAAGCAGCTCTCAAGGAAACTCAGTTTTCACACTCCATGCTTAGTGCCCTTTGAGTGCATTATCTAGGAATGAACCTGGTAGAGCATCCCACACAAACGAATGCTCCACATGCGGGTTTCACATGCCACCAACTCCACATTCTCAGGCAACTTCAGCGCCACAGCCGTTTTCAGATAGCCCTCAATGCAAAGGCTCTAGACAAAGATATTGGTGTGAGAATTAATTCAATCAAGGAAACACTGCATGTTGGTGAAGGGCATATTGAAGAAGGATCAGCCGAGTGGTTCTTGTGGGAGAACAACTCCATTTGGCTCACTAACTTCACACACCATCAGGCTTCCAAGCAGCTCTCAAGGAAACTCAGTTTTCACACTCTATGCTTAGTGCCCTTTGAGTGCATTATCTAGGAATGAACCTGGTAGAGCATCCCACACAAACGAATGCTCCACATGCGGGTTTCACATGCCACCAACTCCACATTCACAGGCAACTTCAGCGCCACAGCCGTTTTCAGATAGCCCTCAATGCAAAGGGTCTAGACGCAAATATTGGTATGAGAGCTAATTCAATCAAGGAAACACTGCATGTTGGTGAAGGGCATATTGAAGAAGGATCAGCCGAGTGGTTCTTGTGGGAGAACAACTCCATTTGGCTCACTAACTTCACACACCATCAGGCTTCCAAGCAGCTCTCAAGGAAACTCAGTTTTCACACTCTATGCTTAGTGCCCTTTGAGTGCATTATCTAGGAATGAACCTGGTAGAGCATCCCACACAAACGAATGCTCCACATGCGGGTTTCACATGCCACCAACTCCACATTCACAGGCAACTTCAGCGCCACAGCCGTTTTCAGATAGCCCTCAATGCAAAGGCTCTAGACGCAAATATTGGTGTGAGAGCTAATTCAATCAAGGAAACACTGCATGTTGGTGAAGGGCATATTGAAGAAGGATCAGCCGAGTGGTTCTTGTGGGAGAACAACTCCATTTGGCTCACTAACCTCACACACCATCAGGCTTCCAAGCAGCTCTCAAGGAAACTCAGTTTTCACACTCTATGCTTAGTGCACTTTGAGTGCATTATCTAGGAATGATCCTGGTAGAGCATCCCACACAAACAAATGCTCCACATGCGGGTTTCACATGCCACCAACTCCACATTGACAGGCAACTTCAGCGCCACAGCCGTTTTCAGATAGCCCTCAATGCAAAGGCTCTAGACGCAAATATTGGTGTGAGAGCTAATTCAATCAAGGAAACACTGCATGTTGGTGAAGGGCATATTGAAGAAGGATCAGCCGAGTGGTTCTTGTGGGAGAACAACTCCATTTGGTTCACTAACTTCACACACCATCAGGCTTCCAAGCAGCTCTCAAGGAAACTCAGTTTTCACACTCTATGCTTAGTGCCCTTTGAGTGCCTAGGACTGAAATTAAGCTGGTATACCATCCCACACAAACGAATGCTCCACATGCGGGTTTCACATGCCACCAACTCCACATTGACAGGCAACTTCAGCGCCACAGCCGTTTTCAGATAGCCCTCAATGCAAAGGCTCTAGACGCAAATATTGGTGTGAGAGCTAATTCAATCAAGGAAACACTGCATGTTGGTGAAGGGCATATTGAAGAAGGATCAGCCGAGTGGTTCTTGTGGGAGAACAACTCCATTTGGCTCACTAACTTCACACACCATCAGGCTTCCAAGCAGCTCTCAAGGAAACTCAGTTTTCACACTCCATGCTTAGTGCCCTTTGAGTGCATTATCTAGGAATGAACCTGGTAGAGCATCCCACACAAACGAATGCTCCACATGCGGGTTTCACATGCCAACAACTCCACATTCACAGGCAACTTCAGCGCCACAGCCGTTTTCAGATAGCCCTCAATGCAAAGGGTCTAGACACAAATATTGGTATGAGAGCTAATTCAATCAAGGAAACACTGCATGTTGGTGAAGGGCATATTGAAGAAGGATCAGCCGAGTGGTTCTTGTGGGAGAACAACTCCATTTGGCTCACTAACTTCACACACCATCAGGCTTCCAAGCAGCTCTCAAGGAAACTCAGTTTGCACAGTCTATGCTTAGTGCCCTTTGAGTGCCTATGACTGAAATGAAGGCTGGTGAGCATCCCACACAAACGAATGCTCCACATGCGGGTTTCACATGCCACCAGCTCCACATTGACAGGCAACTTCAGCACCACAGCCGTTTTCAGATAGCCCTCAATGCAAAGGCTCTAGACACAAATATTGGTGTGAGAGCTAATTCAACCAAGGAAACACTGCATGTTGGTGAAGGGCATATTGAAGAAGGATCAGCCGAGTGGTCCTTGTGGGACAACAACTCCATTTGGCTCACTAACTTCACACACCATCAGGCTTCCAAGCAGCTCTCAAGGAAACTCAGTTTTCACACTCTATGCTTAGTGCCCTTTGTTGAGTGCATTATCTAGGAATGAAGCTTGTATAGCATCCCACACAAACAAATGCTCCACATGGGGGTTTCACATGCCACCAACTCCACATTCTCAGGCAACTTCAGCACCACAGCCGTTTTCAGATAGCCCTCAATGCAAAGGGTCTAGACACAAATATTGGTATGAGAGCTAATTCAATCAAGGAAACACTGCATGTTGGTGAAGGGCATATTGAAGAAGGATCAGCCGAGTGGTTCTTGTGGGAAAACAACTCCATTTGGCTCACTAACTTCACACACCATCAGGCTTCCAAGCAGCTCTCAAGGAAACTCAGTTTTCACACTCTATGCTTAGTGCCCTTTGAGTGCATTATCTAGGAATGAACCTGGTAGAGCATCCCACACAAACGAATGCTCCACATGCGGGTTTCACATGCCACCAACTCCACATTCACAGGCAACTTCAGAGCCACAGCCGTTTTCAGATAGCCCTCAATGCAAAGGCTCTAGACGCAAATATTGGTGTGAGAACTAATTCAATCAAGGAAACACTGCATGTTGGTGAAGGGCATATTGAAGAAGGATCAGCCGAGTGGTTCTTGTGGGAGAACAACTCCATTTGGCTCACTAACTTCACACACCATCATTCTTCCAAGCAGCTCTCAAGGAAACTCAGTTTTCACACTCTATGCTTAGTGCCTTTTGAGTACCTAGGACTGAAATGAAGGCTGGTGAGCATCCCACACAAACGAATGCTCCACATGCGGGTTTCACATGCAACCAACTCCACATTGACAGGCAACTTCAGCACCACAGCCGTTTTCAGATAGCCCTCAATGCAAAGGCTCTAGACACAAATATTGGTGTGAGAGCTAATTCAATCAAGGAAACACTGCATGTTGGTGAAGGGCATATTGAAGAAGGATCAGCCGAGTGGTTCTTGTGGGAGAACAACTCCATTTGGCTCACTAACTTCACACACCATCAGGCTTCCAAGCAGCTCTCAAGGAAACTCAGTTTTCACACTCTATGCTTAGTGCCCTTTGAGTGCATTATCTAGGAATGAACCTGGTAGAGCATCCCACACAAACGAATGCTCCACATGCGGGTTTCACATGCCACCAACTCCACATTGACAGGCAATTTCAGCGCCACAGCCGTTTTCAGATAGCCCTCAATGCAAAGGCTCTAGACGCAAATATTGGTGTGAGAGCTAATTCAATCAAGGAAACAGTGCATGTTGGTGAAGGGCATATTGAAGAAGGATCAGCCGAGTGGTTCTTGTGGGAGAACAACTCCATTTGGCTCACTAACTTCACACACCATCAGGCTTCCAAGCAGCTCTCAAGGAAACTCAGTTTTCACACTCTATGCTTAGTGCCCTTTGAGTGCATTATCTAGGAATGAACCTGGTAGAGCATCCCACACAAACGAATGCTCCACATGCGGGTTTCACATGCCACCAACTCCACATTCTCAGGCAACTTCAGCGCCACAGCCGTTTTCAGATAGCCCTCAATGCAAAGGCTCTAGACGCAAATATTGGTGTGAGAGCTAATTCAATCAAGGAAACACTGCATGTTGGTGAAGGGCATATTGAAGAAGGATCAGCCGAGTGATTCTTGTGGGAGAACAACTCCATTTGACTCACTAACTTCACACACCATCAGGCTTCCAAGCAGCTCTCAAGGAAACTCAGTTTTCACACTCTATGCTTAGTGCCCTTGGAGTGCATTATCTGGGAATGAACCTGGTAGAGCATCCCACACAAACGAATGCTCCACATGCGGGTTTCACATGCCACCAACTCCACATTCTCAGGCAACTTCAGCACCACAGCCGTTTTCAGATAGCCCTCAATGCAAAGGCTCTAGACGCAAATATTGGTGTGAGAGCTAATTCAATCAATGAAACACTGCATGTTGGTGAAGGGCATATTGAAGAAGGATCAGCCGAGTGATTCTTGTGGGAGAACAACTCCATTTGGCTCACTAACTTCACACACCATCAGGCTTCCAAGCAGCTCTCAAGGAAACTCAGTTTTCACACTCTATGCTTAGTGCCCTTTGAGTGCATTATCTAGGAATGAACCTGGTAGAGCATCCCACACAAACGAATGCTCCACATGCGGGTTTCACATGCCACCAACTCCACATTCTCAGGCAACTTCAGCGCCACAGCCGTTTTCAGATAGCCCTCAATGCAAAGGCTCTAGACGCAAATATTGGTGTGAGAGCTAATTCAATCAAGGAAACACTGCATGTTGGTGAAGGGCATATTGAAGAAGGATCAGCCGAGTGGTTCTTGTGGGAGAACAACTCCATTTGGCTCACTAACTTCACACACCATCAGGCTTCCAAGCAGCTCTCAAGGAAACTCAGTTTTCACACTCCATGCTTAGTGCCCTTTGAGTGCATTATCGAGGAATGAACCTGGTAGAGCATCCCACACAAACGAATGCTCCACATGCGGGTTTCAGATGCCACCAACTCCACATTCTCAGGCAACTTCAGCGCCACAGCCGTTTTCAGATAGCCCTCAATGCAAAGGCTCTAGACGCAAATATTGGTATGAGAGCTTATTCAATCAAGGAAACAGTGCATGTTGGTGAAGGGCATATTGAAGAAGGATCAGCCGAGTGGTTCTTGTGGGAGAACAACTCCATTTGGCTCACTAACTTCACACACCATCAGGCTTCTAAGCAGCTCTCAAGGAAACTCAGTTTTCACACTCTATCCTTAGTGCTTTTTGAGTACCTAGGACTAAAATGAAGGTTGCTGAGCATCCCACACAAACGAATGCTCCACATGCGGGTTTCACATGCCACCAACTCCACATTGACAGGCAACTTCAGCACCACAGCCGTTTTCAGATAGCCCTCAATGCAAAGGCTCTAGACGCAAATATTGGTGTGAGAGCTAATTCAATCAAGGAAACACTGCATGTTGGTGAAGGGCATATTGAAGAAGGATCAGCCGAGTGGTTCTTGTGGGAGAACAACTCCATTTGGCTCACTAACTTCACACACCATCAGGCTTCCAAGCAGCTCTCAAGGAAACTCAGTTTTCACACTCTATGCTTAGTGCCCTTTGAGTGCATGATCTAGGAATGAACCTGGTAGAGCATCCCACACAAACGAATGCTCCACATGCGGGTTTCACATGCCACCAACTCCACATTGCCAGGCAACTTCAGCGCCACAGCCGTTTTCAGATAGCCCTCAATGCAAAGGCTCTAGACACAAATATTGGTGTGAGAGCTAATTCAATCAAGGAAACACTGCATGTTGGTGAAGGGCATATTGAAGAAGGATCAGCCGAGTGGTTCTTGTGGGAGAACAACTCCATTTGGCTCACTAACTTCACACACCATCAGGCTTCCAAGCAGCTCTCAAGGAAACTCAGTTTTCACACTCTATGCTTAGTGCCCTTTGAGTGCATTATCTAGGAATGAACCTGGTAGAGCATCCCACACAAACGAATGCTCCACATGCGGGTTTCACATGCCACCAACTCCACATTCACAGGCAACTTCAGCGCCACAGCCGTTTTCAATTAGCCCTCAATGCAAAGGCTCTAGACGCAAATATTGGTGTGAGAGCTAATTCAATGAAGGAAACACTGCATGTTGGTGAAGGGCATATTGAAGAAGGATCAGCCGAGTGGTTCTTGTGGGAGAACAACTCCATTTGGCTCACTAAACTCACACACCATCAGGCTTCCAAGCAGCTCTCAAGGAAACTCAGTTTTCACACTCTATGCTTAGTGCCCTTTGAGTGCCTAGGACTGAAATTAAGCTGGTAGACCATCCCACACAAACGAATGCTCCACATGCGGGTTTCACATGCCACCAACTCCACATTGACAGGCAACTTCAGCGCCACAGCCGTTTTCAGATAGCCCTCAATGCAAAGGCTCTAGACGCAAATATTGGTGTGAGAGCTAATTCAATCAAGGAAACACTGCATGTTGGTGAAGGGCATATTGAAGAAGGATCAGCCGAGTGGTTCTTGTGGGAGAACAACTCCATTTGGCTCACTAACTTCACACACCATCAGGCTTCCAAGCAGCTCTCAAGGAAACTCAGTTTTCACACTCTATGCTTAGTGCCCTTTGAGTGCATTATCTAGGAATGAACCTGGTAGAGCATCCCACACAAACGAATGCTCCACATGCGGGTTTCACATGCCACCAACTCCACATTCACAGGCAACTTCAGCGCCACAGCCGTTTTCAGATAGCCCTCAATGCAAAGGCTCTAGACGCAAATATTGGTGTGAGAGCTAATTCAATCAAGGAAACACTGCATGTTGGTGAAGGGCATATTGAAGAAGGATCAGCCGAGTGGTTCTTGTGGGAGAACAACTCCATTTGGCTCACTAACTTCACACACCATCAGGCTTCCAAGCAGCTCTCAAGGAAACTCAGTTTTCACACTCTATGCTTAGTGCCCTTTGAGTGCATTATCTAGGAATGAACCTGGTAGAGCATCCCACACAAACGAATGCTCCACATGCGGGTTTCACATGCCACCAACTCCACATTCTCAGGCAACTTCAGCGCCACAGCCATTTTCAGATAGCCCTCAATGCAAAGGCTCTAGACGCAAATATTGGTGTGAGAGCTAATTCAATCAAGGAAACACTGCATGTTGGTGAAGGGCATATTGAAGAAGGATCAGCCGAGTGGTTCTTGTGGGAGAACAACTCCATTTGGCTCACTAACTTCACACACCATCAGGCTTCCAAGCAGCTCTCAAGGAAACTCAGTTTTCACACTCTATGCTTAGTGCCCTTTGAGTGCATTATCTAGGAATGAACCTGGTAGAGCATCCCACACAAACGAATGCTCCACATGCGGGTTTCACATGCCACCAACTCCACATTCACAGGCAACTTCAGCGCCACAGCCGTTTTCAGATAGCCCTCAATGCAAAGGCTCTAGACGCAAATATTGGTATGAGAGCTAATTCAATCAAGGAAACACTGCATGTTGGTGAAGGGCATATTGAAGAAGGATCAGCCGAGTGGTTCTTGTGGGAGAACAACTCCATTTGGCTCACTAACTTCACACACCATCAGGCTTCCAAGCAGCTCTCAAGGAAACTCAGTTTTCACACTCTATGCTTAGTGCCTTTTGAGTACCTAGGACTGAAATGAAGGCTGGTGAGCATCCCACACAAACGAATGCTCCACATGCGGGTTTCACATGCCACCAACTCCACATTGACAGGCAACTTCAGCGCCACAGCCGTTTTCAGATAGCCCTCAATGCAAAGGCTCTAGACACAAATATTGGTGTGAGAGCTAATTCAATCAAGGAAACACTGCATGTTGGTGAAGGGCATATTGAAGAAGGATCAGCCGAGTGGTCCTTGTGGTACAACAACTCCATTTGGCTCACTAACTTCACACACCATCAGGCTTCCAAGCAGCTCTCAAGGAAACTCAGTTTTCACACTCTATGCTTAGTGCCCTTTGTTGAGTGCATTATCTAGGAATGAAGCTGGTAGAGCATCCCACACAAACAAATGCTCCACATGGGGGTTTCACATGCCACCAACTCCACATTCTCAGGCAACTTCAGCACCACAGCCGTTTTCAGATAGCCCTCAATGCAAAGGGTCTAGACACAAATATTGGTATGAGAGCTAATTCAATCAAGGAAACACTGCATGTTGGTGAAGGGCATATTGAAGAAGGATGAGCCGAGTGGTTCTTGTGGGAGAACAACTCCATTTGGCTCACTAACTTCACACACCATCAGGCTTCCAAGCAGCTCTCAAGGAAACTCAGTTTTCACACTCTATGCTTAGTGCCCTTTGAGTGCATTATCTAGGAATGAACCTGGTAGAACATCCCACACAAACGAATGCTCCACATGCGGGTTTCACATGCCACCAACTCCACATTCTCAGGCAACTTCAGCGCCACAGCCGTTTTCAGATAGCCCTCAATGCAAAGGCTCTAGACGCAAATATTGGTGTGAGAGCTAATTCAATCAAGGAAACAGTGCATGTTGGTGAAGGGCATATTGAATAAGGATCAGCCGAGTGGTTCTTGTGGGAGAACAACTCCATTTGGCTCACTAACTTCACACACCATCAGGCTTCCAAGCAGCTCTCAAGGAAACTCAGTTTTCACAGTCTATGCTTAGTGCCCTTTGAGTGCATTATCTAGGAATGAACCTGGTAGAGCATCCCACACAAACGAATGCTCCACATGCGGGTTTCACATGCCACCAACTCCACATTCACAGGCAACTTCAGCGCCACAGCCGTTTTCAGATAGCCCTCAATGCGAAGGCTATAGACGCAAATATTGGTGTGAGAGCTAATTCAATCAAGGAAACACTGCATGTTGGTGAAGGGCATATTGAAGAAGGATCAGCCGAGTGGTTCTTGTGGGAGAACAACTCCATTTGGCTCACTAACTTCACACACCATCAGGCTTCCAAGCAGCTCTAGGGAAACTCAGTTTTCACACTCTATGCTTAGTGCCTTTTGAGTGCCTAGGACTGAAATTAAGCTGGAAGACCATCCCACACAAACGAATGCTCCACATGCGGATTTTACATGCCACCAACTCCACATTCACAGGCAACTTCAGCGCCACAGCCATTTTCAGATAGCCCTCAATGCAAAGGCTCTAGACGCAAATATTGGTGTGAGAGCTAATTCAATCAAGGAAACACTGCATGTTGGTGAAGGGCATATTGAAGAAGGATCAGCCGAGTGGTTCTTGTGGGAGAACAACTCCATTTGACTCACTAACTTCACACACCATCAGGCTTCCAAGCAGCTCTCAAGGAAACTCAGTTTTCACACTCTATGCTTAGTGCCCTTTGAGTGCATTATCTAGGAATGAACCTGATACAGCATCCCACACAAACGAATCTTCCACATGCGGGTTTCACATGCCACCAACTCCACATTCACAGGCAACTTCAGCGCCACAGCCATTTTCAGATAGCCCTCAATGCGAAGGGTCTAGACGCAAATATTGGTGTGAGAGCTAATTCAATCAAGGAAACACTGCATGTTGGTGAAGGACATATTGAAGAAGGATCAGCCGAGTGGTTCTTGTGGGAGAACAACTCCATTTGGCTCACTAACTTCACACACCATCAGGCTTCCAAGCAGCTCTCAAGGAAACTCAGTTTTCACACTCTATGCTTAGTGCCCTTTGAGTGCATTATCTAGGAATGAACCTGGTAGAGCATCCCACACAAACGAATGCTCCACATGCGAGTTTCACATGCCACCAACTCCACATTCTCAGGCAACTTCAGCGCCACTGCCGTTTTCAGATAGCCCTCAATGCAAAGGCTCTAGACGCAAATATTGGTTTGAGAATTAATTCAATCAAGGAAACACTGCATGTTGGTGAAGGGCATATTGAAGAAGGATCAGCCGAGTGGTTCTTGTGGGAGAACAACTCCATTTGGCTCACTAACTTCACACACCATCAGGCTTCCAAGCAGCTCTCAAGGAAACTCAGTTTTCACACTCTATGCTTAGTGCCCTTTGTTGAGTGCATTATCTAGGACTGAACCTGGTAGAGCATCCCACACAAACGAATGCTCCACATGCGGGTTTCACATGCCACCAACTCCACATTCTCAGGCAACTTCAGCGCCACAGCCGTTTTCAGATAGCCCTCAATGCAAAGGCTCTAGACGCAAATACTGGTGTGAGAGCTAATTCAATCAAGGAAACTCTGCATGTTGGTGAAGGGCATATTGAAGAAGGATCAGCCGAGTGGTTCTTGTGGGAGAACAACTCCATTTGGCTCACTAACTTCACACACCATCAGGCTTCCAAGCAGCTCTCAAGGAAACTCAGTTTTCATACTCTATGCTTAGTGCCCTTTGAGTGCATTATCTAGGAATGAACCTGGTAGAGCATCCCACACAAACGAATGCTCCACATGCGGGTTTCACATGCCACCAACTCCACATTCACAGGCAACTTCAGCGCCACAGCCGTTTTCAGATAGCCCTCAATTCAAAGGCTCTAGACGCAAATATTGGTATGAGAGGTAATTCAATCAAGGAAACACTGCATGTTGGTGAAGGGCATATTGAAGAAGGATCAGCTGAGTGGTTCTTGTGGGAGAACAACTCCATTTGGCTCACTAACTTCACACACCATCAGGCTTCCAAGCAGCTCTCAAGGAAACTCAGTTTTCACACTCTATGCTTAGTGCCCTTTGAGTGCATTATCTAGGAATGAACCTGGTACAGCATCCCACACAAACGAATGCTCCACATGCGGGTTTCACATGCCACCAACTCCACATTGGCAGGCAACTTCAGCGCCACAGCCATTTTCAGATAGCCCTCAATGCGAAGGCTATAGACGCAAATATTGGTGTGAGAGCTAATTCAATCAAGGAAACACTGCATGTTGGTGAAGGACATATTGAAGAAGGATCAGCCGAGTGGTTCTTGTGGGAGAACAACTCCATTTGGCTCACTAACTTCACACACCATCAGGCTTCCAAGCAGCTCTCAAGGAAACTCAGTTTTCACACTCTATGCTTAGTGCCCTTTGAGTGCATTATCTAGGAATGAACCTGGTAGAGCATCCCACACAAACGAATGCTCCACATGCGAGTTTCACATGCCACCAACTCCACATTCTCAGGCAACTTCAGCGCTACTGCCGTTTTCAGATAGCCCTCAATGCAAAGGCTCTAGACGCAAATATTGGTTTGAGAATTAATTCAATCAAGGAAACACTGCATGTTGGTGAAGGGCATATTGAAGAAGGATCAGCCGAGTGGTTCTTGTGGGAGAACAACTCCATTTGGCTCACTAACTTCACACACCATCAGGCTTCCAAGCAGCTCTCAAGGAAACTCAGTTTTCACACTCTATGCTTAGTGCCCTTTGAGTGCATTATCTAGGAATGAACCTGGTAGAGCATCCCACACAAACGAATGCTCCACATGCGGGTTTCACATGCCACCAACTCCACATTCTCAGGCAACTTCAGCGCCACAGCCGTTTTCAGATAGCCCTCAATGCAAAGGCTCTAGACGCAAATACTGGTGTGAGAGCTAATTCAATCAAGGAAACTCTGCATGTTGGTGAAGGGCATATTGAAGAAGGATCAGCCGAGTGGTTCTTGTGGGAGAACAACTCCATTTGGCTCACTAACTTCACACACCATCAGGCTTCCAAGCAGCTCTCAAGGAAACTCAGTTTTCACACTCTATGCTTAGTGCCCTTTGAGTGCATTATCTAGGAATGAACCTGGTAGAGCATCCCACACAAACGAATGCTCCACATGCGGGTTTCACATGCCACCAACTCCACATTCACAGGCAACTTCAGCGCCACAGCCGTTTTCAGATAGCCCTCAATGCAAAGGCTCTAGACGCAAATATTGGTATGAGAGGTAATTCAATCAAGGAAACACTGCATGTTGGTGAAGGGCATATTGAAGAAGGATCAGCTGAGTGGTTCTTGTGGGAGAACAACTCCATTTGGCTCACTAACTTCACACACCATCAGGATTCCAAGCAGCTCTCAAGGAAACTCAGTTTTCACACTCTATTCTTCGTGCCCTTTGAGTGCATTATCTAGGAATGAACCTGGTAGAGCATCCCACACAAACGAATGCTCCACATGCGGGTTTCACATGCCACCAACTTCACATATACAGGCAACTTCAGCGCCACAACCGTTTTCAGATAGCCCTCAATGCAAAGGCTCTAGACGCAAATATTGGTGTGAGAGCTAATTCAATCAAGGAAACACTGCATGTTGGTGAAGGGCATATTGAAGAAGGATGAGCCGAGTGGTTCTTGTGGGAGAACAACTCCATTTGGCTCACTAACTTCACACACCATCAGGCTTCCAAGCAGCTCTCAAGGAAACTCAGTTTTCACACTCTATGCTTAGTGCCCTTTGAGTGCATTATCTAGGAATGAACCTGGTACAGCATCCCACACAAACGAATGCTCCACATGCGGGTTTCACATGCCACCAACTCCACATTGGCAGGCAACTTCAGCGCCACAGCCATTTTCAGATAGCCCTCAATGCGAAGGCTATAGACGCAAATATTGGTGTGAGAGCTAATTCAATCAAGGAAACACTGCATGTTGGTGAAGGACATATTGAAGAAGGATCAGCCGAGTGGTTCTTGTGGGAGAACAACTCCATTTGGCTCACTAACTTCAGACACCATCAGGCTTCCAAGCAGCTCTCAAGGAAACTCAGTTTTCACACTCTATGCTTAGTGCCCTTTGAGTGCATTATCTAGGAATGAACCTGGTAGAGCATCCCACACAAACGAATGCTCCACATGCGAGTTTCACATGCCACCAACTCCACATTCTCAGGCAACTTCAGCGCCACTGCCGTTTTCAGATAGCCCTCAATGCAAAGGCTCTAGACGCAAATATTGGTTTGAGAATTAATTCAATCAAGGAAACACTGCATGTTGGTGAAGGGCATATTGAAGAAGGATCAGCCGAGTGGTTCTTGTGGGAGAACAACTCCATTTGGCTCACTAACTTCACACACCATCAGGCTTCCAAGCAGCTCTCAAGGAAACTCAGTTTTCACACTCTATGCTTAGTGCCCTTTGAGTGCATTATCTAGGAATGAACCTGGTAGAGCATCCCACACAAACGAATGCTCCACATGCGGGTTTCACATGCCACCAACTCCACATTCTCAGGCAACTTCAGCGCCACAGCCGTTTTCAGATAGCCCTCAATGCAAAGGCTCTAGACGCAAATACTGGTGTGAGAGCTAATTCAATCAAGGAAACTCTGCATGTTGGTGAAGGGCATATTGAAGAAGGATCAGCCGAGTGGTTCTTGTGGGAGAACAACTCCATTTGGCTCACTAACTTCACACACCATCAGGCTTCCAAGCAGCTCTCAAGGAAACTCAGTTTTCACACTCTATGCTTAGTGCCCTTTGAGTGCATTATCTAGGAATGAACCTGGTAGAGCATCCCACACAAACGAATGCTCCACATGCGGGTTTCACATGCCACCAACTCCACATTCACAGGCAACTTCAGCGCCACAGCCGTTTTCAGATAGCCCTCAATTCAAAGGCTCTAGACGCAAATATTGGTATGAGAGGTAATTCAATCAAGGAAACACTGCATGTTGGTGAAGGGCATATTGAAGAAGGATCAGCTGAGTGGTTCTTGTGGGAGAACAACTCCATTTGGCTCACTAACTTCACACACCATCAGGATTCCAAGCAGCTCTCAAGGAAACTCAGTTTTCACACTCTATTCTTAGTGCCCTTTGAGTGCATTATCTAGGAATGAACCTGGTAGAGCATCCCACACAAACGAATGCTCCACATGCGGGTTTCACATGCCACCAACTCCACATTCACAGGCAACTTCAGCGCCACAGCCATTTTCAGATAGCCCTCAATGCGAAGGCTATAGACGCAAATATTGGTGTGAGAGCTAATTCAATCAAGGAAACACTGCATGTTGGTGAAGGGCATATTGAAGAAGGATCAGCCGAGTGGTTCTTGTGGGAGAACAACTCCATTTGGCTCACTAACTTCACACACCATCAGGCTTCCAAGCAGCTCTCAAGGAAACTCAGTTTTCACACTCTATGCTTAGTGCCCTTTGAGTGCATTATCTAGGAATGAACCTGGTAGAGCATCCCACACAAACGAATGCTCCACATGCGGGTTTCACATGCCACCAACTCCACATTCACAGGCAACTTCAGCGCCACAGCCGTTTTCAGATAGCCCTCAATGCGAAGGCTATAGACGCAAATATTGGTGTGAGAGCTAATTCAATCAAGGAAACACTGCATGTTGGTGAAGGGCATATTGAAGAAGGATCAGCCGAGTGGTTCTTGTGGGAGAACCACTCCATTTGGCTCACTAACTTCACACACCATCAGGCTTCCAAGCAGCTCTCAAGGAAACTCAGTTTTCACACTCTATGCTTAGTGCCTTTTGAGTGCCTAGGACTGAAATTAAGCTGGAAGACCATCCCACACAAACGAATGCTCCACATGCGGATTTCACATGCCACCAACTCCACATTCACAGGCAACTTCAGCGCCACAGCCATTTTCAGATAGCCCTCAATGCAAAGGCTCTAGACGCAAATATTGGTGTGAGAGCTAATTCAATCAAGGAAACACTGCATGTTGGTGAAGGGCATATTGAAGAAGGATCAGCCGAGTGGTTCTTGTGGGAGAACAACTCCATTTGACTCACTAACTTCACACACCATCAGGCTTCCAAGCAGCTCTCAAGGAAACTCAGTTTTCACACTCTATGCTTAGTGCCCTTTGAGTGCATTATCTAGGAATGAACCTGGTAGAGCATCCCACACAAACGAATGCTCCACATGCGAGTTTCACATGCCACCAACTCCACATTCTCAGGCAACTTCAGCGCCACTGCCGTTTTCAGATAGCCCTCAATGCAAAGGCTCTAGACGCAAATACTGGTGTGAGAGCTAATTCAATCAAGGAAACTCTGCATGTTGGTGAAGGGCGTATTGAAGAAGGATCAGCCGAGTGGTTCTTGTGGGAGAACAACTCCATTTGGCTCACTAACTTCACACACCATCAGGCTTCCAAGCAGCTCTCAAGGAAACTCAGTTTTCACACTCTATGCTTAGTGCCTTTTGAGTGCCTAGGACTGAAATTAAGCTGGAAGACCATCCCACACAAACGAATGCTCCACATGCGGATTTCACATGCCACCAACTCCACATTCACAGGCAACTTCAGCGCCACAGCCGTTTTCAGATAGCCCTCAATGCAAAGGCTCTAGACGCAAATATTGGTGTGAGAGCTAATTCAATCAAGGAAACAGTGCATGTTGGTGAAGGGCATATTGAATAAGGATCAGCCGAGTGGTTCTTGTGGGAGAACAACTCCATTTGACTCACTAACTTCACACACCATCAGGCTTCCAAGCAGCTCTCAAGGAAACTCAGTTTTCACACTCTATGCTTAGTGCCCTTTGAGTGCATTATCTAGGAATGAACCTGGTAGAGCATCCCACACAAACGAATGCTCCACATGCGGGTTTCACATGGCACCAACTCCACATTCACAGGCAACTTCAGCGCCACAGCCATTTTCAGATAGCCCTCAATGCGAAGGCTCTAGACGCAAATATTGGTGTGAGAGCTAATTCAATCAAGGAAACACTGCATGTTGGTGAAGGACATATTGAAGAAGGATCAGCCGAGTGGTTCTTGTGGGAGAACAACTCCATTTGGCTCACTAACTTCACACACCATCAGGCTTCCAAGCAGCTCTCAAGGAAACTCAGTTTTCACACTCTATGCTTAGTGACCTTTGAGTGCATTATCTAGGAATGAACCTGGTAGAGCATCCCACACAAACGAATGCTCCACATGCGAGTTTCACATGCCACCAACTTCCCACATTCTCAGGCAACTTCAGCGCCACAGCCGTTTTCAGATAGCCCTCAATGCAAAGGCTCTAGACGCAAATATTGGTATGAGAGCTAATTCAATCAAGGAAACACTGCATGTTGGTGAAGGGCATATTGAAGAAGGATCAGCCGAGTGGTTCTTGTGGGAGAACAACTCCATTTGGCTCACTAACTTCACACACCATCAGGCTTCCAAGCAGCTCTCAAGGAAACTCAGTTTTCACACTCTATGCTTAGTGCCCTTTGAGTGCATTATCTAGGACTGAACCTGGTAGAGCATCCCACACAAACGAATGCTCCACATGCGGGTTTCACATGCCACCAACTCCACATTCTCAGGCAACTTCAGCGCCACAGCCGTTTTCAGATAGCCCTCAATGCAAAGGCTCTAGACGCAAATACTGGTGTGAGAGCTAATTCAATCAAGGAAACTCTGCATGTTGGTGAAGGGCATATTGAAGAAGGATCAGCCGAGTGGTTCTTGTGGGAGAACAACTCCATTTGGCTCACTAACTTCACACACCATCAGGCTTCCAACCAGCTCTCAAGGAAACTCAGTTTTCACACTCTATGCTTCGTGCCCTTTGAGTGCATTATCTAGGAATGAACCTGGTAGAGCATCCCACACAAACGAATGCTCCACATGCGGGTTTCACATGCCACCAACTCCACATTCACAGGCAACTTCAGCGCCACAGCCATTTTCAGATAGCCCTCAATGCGAAGGCTCTAGACGCAAATATTGGTGTGAGAGGTAATTCAATCAAGGAAACACTGCATGTTGGTGAAGGGCATATTGAAGAAGGATCAGCCGAGTGGTTCTTGTGGGAGAACAACTCCATTTGGCTCACTAACTTCACACACCATCAGGCTTCCAAGCAGCTCTCAAGGAAACTCAGTTTCCACACTCTCTGCTTAGTGCCTTTTGAGTGCCTAGGACTGAAATTAACCTGGAAGACCATCCCACACAAACGAATGCTCCACATGCGGGTTTCACATGCCACCAACTCCACATTCTCAGGCAACTTCAGCGCCACAGCCGTTTTCAGATAGCCCTCAATGCAAAGGCTCTAGACGCAAATATTGGTGTGAGAGCTAATTCAATCAAGGAAACACTGCATGTTGGTGAAGGGCATATTGAAGAAGGATCAGCCGAGTGGTTCTTGTGGGAGAACAACTCCATTTGGCTCACTAACTTCACACACCATCAGGCTTCCAAGCAGCTCTCAAGGAAACTCAGTTTGCACACTCTATGCTTAGTGCCCTTTGAGTGCATTATCTAGGAATGAACCTGGTAGAGCATCCCACACAAACGAATGCTCCATATGCGGGTTTCACATGCCTCCAACTCCACATTCTCAGGCAACTTCAGCGCCACAGCCGTTTTCAGATAGCCCTCAATGCAAAGGCTCTAGACGCAAATATTGGTGTGAGAGCTAATTCAATCAAGGAAACACTGCATGTTGGTGAAGGGCATATTGAAGAAGGATCAGCCGAGTGGTTCTTGTGGGAGAACAACTCCATTTGGCTCACTAACTTCACACACCATCAGGCTTCCAAGCAGCTCTCAAGGAAACTCAGTTTCCACACTCTCTGCTTAGTGCCCTTTGAGTGCATTACCTAGGAATGAACCTGGTAGAGCATCCCACACAAACGAATGCTCCACATGCGGGTTTCACATGCCACCAACTCCACATTCTCAGGCAACTTCAGCGCCACAGCCGTTTTCAGATAGCCCTCAATGCAAAGGCTCTAGACGCAAATATTGGTGTGAGAGCTAATTCAATCAAGGAAACACTGCATGTTGGTGAAGGGCATATTGAAGAAGGATCAGCCGAGTGGTTCTTGTGGGAGAACAACTCCATTTGGCTCACTAACTTCACACACCATCAGGCTTCCAAGCAGCTCTCAAGGAAACTCAGTTTTCACACTCTATGCTTAGTGCCTTTTGAGTGCCTAGGACTGAAATTAAGCTGGAAGACCATCCCACACAAACGAATGCTCCACATGCGGATTTCACATGCCACCAACTCCACATTCACAGGCAACTTCAGCGCCACAGCCATTTTCAGATAGCCCTCAATGCAAAGGCTCTAGACGCAAATATTGGTGTGAGAGCTAATTCAATCAAGGAAACACTGCATGTTGGTGAAGGGCATATTGAAGAAGGATCAGCCGAGTGGTTCTTGTGGGAGAACAACTCCATTTGACTCACTAACTTCACACACCATCAGGCTTCCAAGCAGCTCTCAAGGAAACTCAGTTTTCACACTCTATGCTTAGTGCCCTTTGAGTGCATTATCTAGGAATGAACCTGGTAGAGCATCCCACACAAACGAATGCTCCACATGCGAGTTTCACATGCCACCAACTCCACATTCTCAGGCAACTTCAGCGCCACTGCCGTTTTCAGATAGCCCTCAATGCAAAGGCTCTAGACGCAAATATTGGTTTGAGAATTAATTCAATCAAGGAAACACTGCATGTTGGTGAAGGGCATATTGAAGAAGGATCAGCCGAGTGGTTCTTGTGGGAGAACAACTCCATTTGGCTCACTAACTTCACACACCATCAGGCTTCCAAGCAGCTCTCAAGGAAACTCAGTTTTCACACTCTATGCTTAGTGCCCTTTGAGTGCATTATCTAGGACTGAACCTGGTAGAGCATCCACACAAACGAATGCTCCACATGCGGGTTTCACATGCCACCAACTCCACATTCTCAGGCAACTTCAGCGCCACAGCCGTTTTCAGATAGCCCTCAATGCAAAGGCTCTAGACGCAAATACTGGTGTGAGAGCTAATTCAATCAAGGAAACTCTGCATGTTGGTGAAGGGCATATTGAAGAAGGATCAGCCGAGTGGTTCTTGTGGGAGAACAACTCCATTTGGCTCACTAACTTCACACACCATCAGGCTTCCAAGCAGCTCTCAAGGAAACTCAGTTTTCACACTCTATGCTTAGTGCCCTTTGAGTGCATTATCTAGGAATGAACCTGGTAGAGCATCCCACACAAACGAATGCTCCACATGCGGGTTTCACATGCCACCAACTCCACATTCACAGGCAACTTCAGCGCCACAGCCGTTTTCAGATAGCCCTCAATTCAAAGGCTCTAGACGCAAATATTGGTATGAGAGCTAATTCAATCAAGGAAACACTGCATGTTGGTGAAGGGCATATTGAAGAAGGATCAGCTGAGTGGTTCTTGTGGGAGAACAACTCCATTTGGCTCACTAACTTCACACACCATCAGGCTTCCAAGCAGCTCTCAAGGAAACTCAGTTTTCACACTCTATGCTTAGTGCCCTTTGAGTGCATTATCTAGGAATGAACCTGGTAGAGCATCCCACACAAACGAATGCTCCACATGCGGGTTTCACATGCCACCAACTCCACATATACAGGCAACTTCAGCGCCACAACCGTTTTCAGATAGCCCTCAATTCAAAGGCTCTAGACGCAAATATTGGTGTGAGAGCTAATTCAATCAAGGAAACACTGCATGTTGGTGAAGGGCATATTGAAGAAGGATGAGCCGAGTGGTTCTTGTGGGAGAACAACTCCATTTGGCTCACTAACTTCACACACCATCAGGCTTCCAAGCAGCTCTCAAGGAAACTCAGTTTTCACACTCTATGCTTAGTGCCCTTTGAGTGCATTATCTAGGAATGAACCTGGTAGAGCATCCCACACAAACGAATGCTCCACATGCGGGTTTCACATGCCACCAACTCCACATTCACAGGCAACTTCAGCGCCACAGCCATTTTCATATAGCCCTCAATGTGAAGGCTATAGACGCAAATATTGGTGTGAGAGCTAATTCAATCAAGGAAACACTGCATGTTGGTGAAGGGCATATTGAAGAAGGATCAGCCGAGTGGTTCTTGTGGGAGAACAACTCCATTTGGCTCACTAACTTCACACACCATCAGGCTTCCAAGCAGCTCTCAAGGAAACTCAGTTTTCACACTCTATGCTTAGTGCCTTTTGAGTGCCTAGGACTGAAATTAAGCTGGAAGACCATCCCACACAAACGAATGCTCCACATGCGGATTTCACATGCCACCAACTCCACATTGACAGGCAACTTCAGCGCCACAGCCATTTTCAGATAGCCCTCAGTGCAAAGGCTCTAGACGCAAATATTGGTGTGAGAGCTAATTCAATCAAGGAAACAGTGCATGTTGGTGAAGGGCATATTGAAGAAGGATCAGCCGAGTGGTTCTTGTGGGAGAACAACTCCATTTGACTCACTAACTTCACACACCATCAGGCTTCCAAGCAGCTCTCAAGGAAACTCAGTTTTCACACTCTATGCTTAGTGCCCTTTGAGTGCATTATCTAGGAATGAACCTGGTAGAGCATCCCACACAAACGAATGCTCCACATGCGGGTTTCACATGCCACCAACTCCACATTCACAGGCAACTTCAGCGCCACAGCCGTTTTCAGATAGCCCTCAATGCGAAGGCTCTAGACGCAAATATTGGTGTGAGAGCTAATTCAATCAAGGAAACACTGCATGTTGGTGAAGGACATATTGAAGAAGGATCAGCCGAGTGGTTCTTGTGGGAGAACAACTCCATTTGGCTCACTAACTTCACACACCATCAGGCTTCCAAGCAGCTCTCAAGGAAACTCAGTTTTCACACTCTATGCTTAGTGCCCTTTGAGTGCATTATCTAGGAATGAACCTGGTAGAGCATCCCACACAAACGAATGCTCCACATGCGAGTTTCACATGCCACCAACTCCACATTCTCAGGCAACTTCAGCGCCACAGCCGTTTTCAGATAGCCCTCAATGCAAAGGCTCTAGACGCAAATATTGGTATGAGAGCTAATTCAATCAAGGAAACACTGCATGTTGGTGAAGGGCATATTGAAGAAGGATCAGCCGAGTGGTTCTTGTGGGAGAACAACTCCATTTGGCTCACTAACTTCACACACCATCAGGCTTCCAAGCAGCTCTCAAGGAAACTCAGTTTTCACACTCTATGCTTAGTGCCCTTTGAGTGCATTATCTAGGACTGAACCTGGTAGAGCATCCCACACAAACGAATGCTCCACATGCGGGTTTCACATGCCACCAACTCCACATTCTCAGGCAACTTCAGCGCCACAGCCGTTTTCAGATAGCCCTCAATGCAAAGGCTCTAGACGCAAATACTGGTGTGAGAGCTAATTCAATCAAGGAAACTCTGCATGTTGGTGAAGGGCATATTGAAGAAGGATCAGCCGAGTGGTTCTTGTGGGAGAACAACTCCATTTGGCTCACTAACTTCACACACCATCAGGCTTCCAACCAGCTCTCAAGGAAACTCAGTTTTCACACTCTATGCTTCGTGCCCTTTGAGTGCATTATCTAGGAATGAACCTGGTAGAGCATCCCACACAAACGAATGCTCCACATGCGGGTTTCACATGCCACCAACTCCACATTCACAGGCAACTTCAGCGCCACAGCCATTTTCAGATAGCCCTCAATGCGAAGGCTCTAGACGCAAATATTGGTGTGAGAGGTAATTCAATCAAGGAAACACTGCATGTTGGTGAAGGGCATATTGAAGAAGGATCAGCCGAGTGGTTCTTGTGGGAGAACAACTCCATTTGGCTCACTAACTTCACACACCATCAGGCTTCCAAGCAGCTCTCAAGGAAACTCAGTTTCCACACTCTCTGCTTAGTGCCTTTTGAGTGCCTAGGACTGAAATTAACCTGGAAGACCATCCCACACAAACGAATGCTCCACATGCGGGTTTCACATGCCACCAACTCCACATTCTCAGGCAACTTCAGCGCCACAGCCGTTTTCAGATAGCCCTCAATGCAAAGGCTCTAGACGCAAATATTGGTGTGAGAGCTAATTCAATCAAGGAAACACTGCATGTTGGTGAAGGGCATATTGAAGAAGGATCAGCCGAGTGGTTCTTGTGTGAGAACAACTCCATTTGGCTCACTAACTTCACACACCATCAGGCTTCCAAGCAGCTCTCAAGGAAACTCAGTTTGCACACTCTATGCTTAGTGCCCTTTGAGTGCATTATCTAGGAATGAAACTGGTAGAGCATCCCACACAAACGAATGCTCCATATGCGGGTTTCACATGCCTCCAACTCCACATTCTCAGGCAACTTCAGCGCCACAGCCGTTTTCAGATAGCCCTCAATGCAAAGGCTCTAGACGCAAATATTGGTGTGAGAGCTAATTCAATCAAGGAAACACTGCATGTTGGTGAAGGGCATATTGAAGAAGGATCAGCCGAGTGGTTCTTGTGGGAGAACAACTCCATTTGGCTCACTAACTTCACACACCATCAGGCTTCCAAGCAGCTCTCAAGGAAACTCAGTTTTCACACTCTATGCTTAGTGCCCTTTGAGTGCATTATCTAGGAATGAACCTGGTAGAGCATCCCACACAAACGAATGCTCCACATGCGGGTTTCACATGCCACCAACTCCACATTCACAGGCAACTTCAGAGCCACAGCCATTTTCAGATAGCCCTCAAAGCAAAGGCTCTAGACGCAAATATTGGTGTGAGAGCTAATTCAATCAAGGAAACACTGCATGTTGGTGAAGGGCATATTGAAGAAGGATCAGCCGAGTGGTTCTTGTGGGAGAACAACTCCATTTGGCTCACTAACTTCACACACCATCAGGCTTCCAAGCAGCTCTCAAGGAAACTCAGTTTTCACACTCTATGCTTAGTGCCCTTTGAGTGCATTACCTAGGAATGAACCTGGTAGAGCATCCCACACAAACGAATGCTCCACATGCGGGTTTCACATGCCACCAACTCCACATTCTCAGGCAACTTCAGCGCCACAGCCGTTTTCAGATAGCCCTCAAGGCAAAGGCTCTAGACGCAAATATTGGTGTGAGAGCTAATTCAATCAAGGAAACACTGCATGTTGGTGAACGGCATATTGAAGAAGGATCAGCCGAGTGGTTCTTGTGTGAGAACAACTCCATTTGGCTCACTAACTTCACACACCATCAGGCTTCCAAGCAGCTCTCAAGGAAACTCAGTTTTCACACTCCATGCTTAGTGCCCTTTGAGTGCATTATCGAGGAATGAACCTGGTAGAGCATCCCACACAAACGAATGCTCCACATGCGGGTTTCACATGCCACCAACTCCACATTCTCAGGCAACTTCAGCGCCACAGCCGTTTTCAGATAGCCCTCAATGCAAAGGCTCTAGACGCAAATATTGGTGTGAGAGCTAATTCAATCAAGGAAACACTGCATGTTGGTGAAGGGCATATTGAAGAAGGATCAGCCGAGTGGTTCTTGTGGGAGAACAATTCCATTTGGCTCACTAACTTCACACACCATCAGGCTTCCAAGCAGCTCTCAAGGAAACTCAGTTTTCACACTCTATGCTTAGTGCCCTTTGAGTGCATTATCTAGGAATGAACCTGGTAGAGCATCCCACACAAACGAATGCTCCACATGCGGGTTTCACATGCCACCAACTCCACATTCACAGGCAACTTCAGCGCCACAGCCGTTTTCAGATAGCCCTCAATTCAAAGGCTCTAGACGCAAATATTGGTATGAGAGCTAATTCAATCAAGGAAACACTGCATGTTGGTGAAGGGCATATTGAAGAAGGATCAGCCGAGTGGTTCTTGTGGGAGAACAACTCCATTTGGCTCACTAACTTCACACACCATCAGGCTTCCAAGCAGCTCTCAAGGAAACTCAGTTTTCACACTCTATGCTTAGTGCCCTTTGAGTGCATTATCTAGGAATGAACCTGGTAGAGCATCCCACACAAACGAATGCTCCACATGCGGGTTTCACATGCCACCAACTCCGCATTGACAGGCAACTTCAGCGCCACAGCCGTTTTCAGATAGCCCTCAATGCAAAGGCTCTAGACGCAAATATTGGTGTGAGAGCTAATTCAATCAAGGAAACACTGCATGTTGGTGAAGGGCATATTGAAGAAGGATCAGCCGAGTGGTTCTTGTGGGAGAACAACTCCATTTGGCTCACTAACTTCACACACCATCAGGCTTCCAAGCAGCTCTCAAGGAAACTCAGTTTTCACACTCTATGCTTAGTGCCCTTTGAGTGCATTATCTAGGAATGAACCTGGTAGAGCATCCCACACAAACGAATGCTCCACATGCGGGTTTCACATGCCACCAACTCCACATTCTCAGGCAACTTCAGCGCCACAGCCGTTTTCAGATAGCCCTCAATGCAAAGGCTCTAGACGAAAATATTGGTGTGAGAATTAATTCAATCAAGGAAACACTGCATGTTGGTGAAGGGCATATTGAAGAAGGATCAGCCGAGTGGTTCTTGTGGGAGAACAACTCCATTTGGCTCACTAACTTCACACACCATCAGGCTTCCAAGCAGCTCTCAAGGAAACTCAGTTTTCACACTCCATGCTTAGTGCCCTTTGAGTGCATTATCTAGGAATGAACCTGGTAGAGCATCCCACACAAACGAATGCTCCACATGCGGGTTTCACATGCCACCAACTCCACATTCTCAGGCAACTTCAGCGCCACAGCCGTTTTCAGATAGCCCTCAATGCAAAGGCTCTAGACGCAAATATTGGTGTGAGAGCTAATTCAATCAAGGAAACACTGCATGTTGGTGAAGGGCATATTGAAGAAGGATCAGCCGAGTGGTTCTTGTGGGAGAACAACTCCATTTGGCTCACTAACTTCACACACCATCAGGCTTCCAAGCAGCTCTCAAGGAAACTCAGTTTTCACACTCTATGCTTAGTGCCCTTTGAGTGCATTATCTAGGAATGAACCTGGTAGAGCATCCCACACAAACGAATGCTCCACATGCGGGTTTCACATGCCACCAACTCCGCATTGACAGGCAACTTCAGAGCAACAGCTGTATTCAGATAGCCCTCAATGCAAAGGCTCTAAACGCAAATATTGTTGTGAGAATTAATTCAATCAAGGAAACACTGCATGTTGGTGAAGGGCATATTGAAGAAGGATCAGCCGAGTGGTTCTTGTGGGAGAACAACTCCATTTAGCTCACTAACTTCACACACCATCAGGCTTCCAAGCAGCTCTCAAGGAAACTCAGTTTTCACACTCCATGCTTAGTGCCCTTTGAGTGCATTATCGAGGAATGAACCTGGTAGAGCATCCCACACAAACGAATGCTCCACATGCGGGTTTCACATGCCACCAACTCCACATTCTCAGGCAACTTCAGCGCCACAGCCGTTTTCAGATAGCCCTCAATGCAAAGGCTCTAGACGAAAATATTGGTGTGAGAATTAATTCAATCAAGGAAACACTGCATGTTGGTGAAGGGCATATTGAAGAAGGATCAGCCGAGTGGTTCTTGTGGGAGAACAACTCCATTTGGCTCACTAACTTCACACACCATCAGGCTTCCAAGCAGCTCTCAAGGAAACTCAGTTTTCACAGTCTATGCTTAGTGCCCTTTGAGTGCATTATCTAGGAATGAACCTGGTAGAGCATCCCACACAAACGAATGCTCCACATGCGGGTTTCACATGCCACCAACTCCACATTCTCACGCAACTTCAGCGCCACAGCCGTTTTCAGATAGCCCTCAATGCAAAGGCTCTAGACGCAAATATTGGTGTGAGAGCTAATTCAATCAAGGAAACACTGCATGTTGGTGAAGGGCATATTGAAGAAGGATCAGCCGAGTGGTTCTTGTGGGAGAACAACTCCATTTGGCTCACTAACTTCACACACCATCAGGCTTCCAAGCAGCTCTCAAGGAAACTCAGTTTTCACACTCCATGCTTAGTGCCCTTTGAGTGCATTATCGAGGAATGAACCTGGTAGAGCATCCCACACAAACGAATGCTCCACATGCGGGTTTCACATGCCACCAACTCCACATTCTCAGGCAACTTCAGTGCCACAGCCGTTTTCAGATAGCCCTCAATGCAAAGGCTCTAGACGCAAATATTAGTGAGAGCTAATTCAATCAAGGAAACACTGCATGTTGGTGAAGGGCATATTGAAGAAGGATCAGCCGAGTGGTTCTTGTGGGAGAACAATTCCATTTGGCTCACTAACTTCACACACCATCAGGCTTCCAAGCAGCTCTCAAGGAAACTCAGTTTTCACACTCTATGCTTAGTGCCCTTTGAGTGCATTATCTAGGAATGAACCTGGTAGAGCATCCCACACAAACGAATGCTCCACATGCGGGTTTCACATGCCACCAACTCCACATTCACAGGCAACTTCAGCGCCACAGCCGTTTTCAGATAGCCCTCAATTCAAAGGCTCTAGACGCAAATATTGGTATGAGAGCTAATTCAATCAAGGAAACACTGCATGTTGGTGAAGGGCATATTGAAGAAGGATCAGCCGAGTGGTTCTTGTGGGAGAACAACTCCATTTGGCTCACTAACTTCACACACCATCAGGCTTCCAAGCAGCTCTCAAGGAAACTCAGTTTTCACACTCTATGCTTAGTGCCCTTTGAGTGCATTATCTAGGAATGAACCTGGTAGAGCATCCCACACAAACGAATGCTCCACATGCGGGTTTCACATGCCACCAACTCCGCATTGACAGGCAACTTCAGCGCCACAGCCGTTTTCAGATAGCCCTCAATGCAAAGGCTCTAGACGCAAATATTGGTGTGAGAGCTAATTCAATCAAGGAAACACTGCATGTTGGTGAAGGGCATATTGAAGAAGGATCAGCCGAGTGGTTCTTGTGGGAGAACAACTCCATTTGGCTCACTAACTTCACACACCATCAGGCTTCCAAGCAGCTCTCAAGGAAACTCAGTTTTCACAGTCTATGCTTAGTGCCCTTTGAGTGCATTATCTAGGAATGAACCTGGTAGAGCATCCCACACAAACGAATGCTCCACATGCGGGTTTCACATGCCACCAACTCCACATTCTCACGCAACTTCAGCGCCACAGCCGTTTTCAGATAGCCCTCAATGCAAAGGCTCTAGACGCAAATATTGGTGTGAGAGCTAATTCAATCAAGGCAACACTGCATGTTGGTGAAGGGCATATTGAAGAAGGATCAGCCGAGTGGTTCTTGTGGGAGAACAACTCCATTTGGCTCACTAACTTCACACACCATTAGGCTTCCAAGCAGCTCTCAAGGAAACTCAGTTTTCACACTCTATGCTTAGTGCCCTTTGAGTGCATTATCTAGGACTGAACCTGGTAGAGCATCCCACACAAACGAATGCTCCACATGCGGGTTTCACATGCCACCAACTCCACATTCTCAGGCAACTTCAGCGCCACAGCCGTTTTCAGATAGCCCTCAATGCAAAGGCTCTAGACGCAAATACTGGTGTGAGAGCTAATTCAATCAAGGAAACTCTGCATGTTGGTGAAGGGCATATTGAAGAAGGATCAGCCGAGTGGTTCTTGTGGGAGAACAACTCCATTTGGCTCACTAACTTCACACACCATCAGGCTTCCAAGCAGCTCTCAAGGAAACTCAGTTTTCACACTCTATGCTTAGTGCCCTTTGAGTGCATTATCTAGGAATGAACCTGGTAGAGCATCCCACACAAACGAATGCCCCACATGCGGGTTTCACATGCCACCAACTCCACATTCACAGGCAACTTCAGCGCCACAGCCGTTTTCAGATAGCCCTCAATTCAAAGGCTCTAGACGCAAATATTGGTATGAGAGGTAATTCAATCAAGGAAACACTGCATGTTGGTGAAGGGCATATTGAAGAAGGATCAGCTGAGTGGTGCTTGTGGGAGAACAACTCCATTTGGCTCACTAACTTCACACACCATCAGGCTTCCAAGCAGCTCTCAAGGAAACTCAGTTTTCACACTCTATGCTTAGTGCCCTTTGAGTGCATTATCTAGGAATGAACCTGGTAGAGCATCCCACACAAACGAATGCTCCACATGCGGGTTTCACATGCCACCAACTCCACATATACAGGCAACTTCAGCGCCACAGCCGTTTTCAGATAGCCCTCAATGCAAAGGCTCTAGACGCAAATATTGGTGTGAGAGCTAATTCAATCAAGGAAACACTGCATGTTGGTGAAGGGCATATTGAAGAAGGATCAGCCGAGTGGTTCTTGTGGGAGAACAACTCCATTTGGCTCACTAACTTCACACACCATCAGGCTTCCAAGCAGCTCTCAAGGAAACTCAGTTTTCACACTCTATGCTTAGTGCCCTTTGAGTGCATTATCTAGGAATGAACCTGGTAGAGCATCCCACACAAACGAATGCTCCACATGCGGGTTTCACATGCCACCAACTCCACATTCACAGGCAATTTCAGCGCCACAGCCATTTCAGATAGCCCTCAATGCGAAGGCTATAGACGCAAATATTGGTGTGAGAGCTAATTCAATCAAGGAAACACTGCATGTTGGTGAAGGGCATATTGAAGAAGGATCAGCCGAGTGGTTCTTGTGGGAGAACAACTCCATTTGGCTCACTAACTTCACACACCATCAGGCTTCCAAGCAGCTCTCAAGGAAACTCAGTTTTCACACTCTATGCTTAGTGCCCTTTGAGTGCATTATCGAGGAATGAACCTGGTAGAGCATCCCACACAAACGAATGCTCCACATGCGGGTTTCACATGCCACCAACTCCACATTCTCAGGCAACTTCAGCGCCACAGCCGTTTTCAGATAGCCCTCAATGCAAAGGCTCTAGACGCAAATATTGTGTGAGAGCTAATTCAATCAAGGAAACACTGCATGTTGGTGAAGGGCATATTGAAGAAGGATCAGCCGAGTGGTTCTTGTGGGAGAACAATTCCATTTGGCTCACTAACTTCACACACCATCAGGCTTCCAAGCAGCTCTCAAGGAAACTCAGTTTTCACACTCTATGCTTAGTGCCCTTTGAGTGCATTATCTAGGAATGAACCTGGTAGAGCATCCCACACAAACGAATGCTCCACATGCGGGTTTCACATGCCACCAACTCCACATTCACAGGCAACTTCAGCGCCACAGCCGTTTTCAGATAGCCCTCAATTCAAAGGCTCTAGACGCAAATATTGGTATGAGAGCTAATTCAATCAAGGAAACACTGCATGTTGGTGAAGGGCATATTGAAGAAGGATCAGCCGAGTGGTTCTTGTGGGAGAACAACTCCATTTGGCTCACTAACTTCACACACCATCAGGCTTCCAAGCAGCTCTCAAGGAAACTCAGTTTTCACACTCTATGCTTAGTGCCCTTTGAGTGCATTATCTAGGAATGAACCTGGTAGAGCATCCCACACAAACGAATGCTCCACATGCGGGTTTCACATGCCACCAACTCCGCATTGTCAGGCAACTTCAGCGCCACAGCCGTTTTCAGATAGCCCTCAATGCAAAGGCTCTAGACGCAAATATTGGTGTGAGAGCTAATTCAATCAAGGAAACAATGCATGTTGGTGAAGGGCATATTGAAGAAGGATCAGCCGAGTGGTTCTTGTGGGAGAACAACTCCATTTGGCTCACTAACTTCACACACCATCAGGCTTCCAAGCAGCTCTCAAGGAAACTCAGTTTTCACACTCTATGCTTAGTGCCCTTTGAGTGCATTATCTAGGAATGAACCTGGTAGAGCATCCCACACAAATGAATGCTCCACATGCGAGGTTTCACATGCCACCAACTCCACATTCTCAGGCAACTTCAGCGCCACAGCCGTTTTCAGATAGCCCTCAATGCAAAGGCTCTAGACGCAAATATTGGTGTGAGAATTAATTCAATCAGGAAACACTGCATGTTGGTGAAGGGCATATTGAAGAAGGATCAGCCGAGTGGTTCTTGTGGGAGAACAACTCCATTTGGCTCACTAACTTCACACACCATCAGGCTTCCAAGCAGCTCTCAAGGAAACTCAGTTTTCACACTCTATGCTTAGTGCCCTTTGAGTGCATTATCTAGGAATGAACCTGGTAGAGCATCCCACACAAACGAACGCTCCACATGCGGGTTTCACATGCCACCAACTCCACATTCACAGGCAACTTCAGCGCCACAGCCGTTTTCAGATAGCCCTCAATGCAAAGGCTCTAGACGCAAATATTGGTGTGAGAGCTAATTCAATCAAGGAAACACTGCATGTTGGTGAAGGGCATATTGAAGAAGGATCAGCCGAGTGGTTCTTGTGGGAGAACAACTCCATTTGGCTCACTAACTTCACACACCATCAGGCTTCCAAGCAGCTCTCAAGGAAACTCAGTTTTCACACTCTATGCTTAGTGCCCTTTGAGTGCATTATCTAGGAATGAACCTGGTAGAGCATCCCACACAAATGAATGCTCCACATGCGAGTTTCACATGCCACCAACTCCACATTCTCAGGCAACTTCAGCGCCACAGCCGTTTTCAGATAGCCCTCAATGCAAAGGCTCTAGACGCAAATATTGGTGTGAGAATTAATTCAATCAAGGAAACACTGCATGTTGGTGAAGGGCATATTGAAGAAGGATCAGCCGAGTGGTTCTTGTGGGAGAACAACTCCATTTGGCTCACTAACTTCACACACCATCAGGCTTCCAAGCAGCTCTCAAGGAAACTCAGTTTTCACACTCTATGCTTAGTGCCCTTTGAGTGCAATGTCTAGGAATGAACCTGGTAGAGCATCCCACACAAACGAATGCTCCACATGCGGGTTTCACATGCCACCAACTCCACATTCTCACGCAACTTCAGCGCCACAGCCGTTTTCAGATAGCCCTCAATGCAAAGGCTCTAGACGCAAATATTGGTGTGAGAGCTAATTCAATCAAGGAAACACTGCATGTTGGTGAAGGGCATATTGAAGAAGGATCAGCCGAGTGGTTCTTGTGGGAGAACAACTCCATTTGGCTCACTAACTTCACACACCATCAGGCTTCCAAGCAGCTCTCAAGGAAACTCAGTTTTCACACTCTATGCTTAGTGCCCTTTG
This sequence comes from Ochotona princeps, assembly GCF_030435755.1. Lineage (NCBI taxonomy): Eukaryota > Metazoa > Chordata > Mammalia > Lagomorpha > Ochotonidae > Ochotona > Ochotona princeps. Next base: position 112,218 of record NW_026699459.1, read on the forward strand.
AGTGCATTATCTAGGAATGAACCTGGTAGAGCATCCCACACAAACGAATGCTCCACATGCGGGTTTCACATGCCACCAACTCCGCATTGACAGGCAACTTCAGAGCCACAGCTGTATTCAGATAGCCCTCAATGCAAAGGCTCTAGACGCAAATATTGGTGTGAGAGCTAATTCAATCAAGGAAACACTGCATGGTTGGTGAAGGGCATATTGAAGAAGGATCAGCCGAGTGGTTCTTGTGGGAGAACAACTCCATTTGGCTCACTAACTTCACACACCATCAGGCTTCCAAGCAGCTCTCAAGGAAACTCAGTTTGCACACTCTATGCTTAGTGCCCTTTGAGTGCATTAACTAGGAATGAACCTGGGAGAGCATCCCACACAAATGAATGCTCCACATGCGAGTTTCACATGCCACCAACTCCACATTCTCAGGCAACTTCAGCGCCACAGCCGTTTTCAGATAGCCCTCAATGCAAAGGCTCTAGACGCAAATATTGGTGTGAGAATTAATTCAATCAAGGAAACACTGCATGTTGGTGAAGGGCATATTGAAGAAGGATCAGCCGAGTGGTTCTTGTGGGAGAACAACTCCATTTGGCTCACTAACTTCACACACCATCAGGCTTCCAAGCAGCTCTCAAGGAAACTCAGTTTTCACACTCTATGCTTAGTGCCCTTTGAGTGCATTATCTAGGAATGAACCTGGTAGAGCATCCCACACAAACGAATGCTCCACATGCGGGTTTCACATGCCACCAACTCCACATATACAGGCAACTTCAGCGCCACAGCCGTTTTCAGATAGCCCTCAATGCAAAGGCTCTAGACGCAAATATTGGTGTGAGAGCTAATTCAATCAAGGAAACACTGCATGTTGGTGAAGGGCATATTGAAGAAGGATCAGCCGAGTGGTTCTTGTGGGAGAACAACTCCATTTGGCTCACTAACTTCACACACCATCAGGCTTCCAAGCAGCTCTCAAGGAAACTCAGTTTTCACACTCTATGCTTAGTGCCCTTTGAGTGCATTATCTAGGAATGAACCTGGTAGAGCATCCCACACAAACGAATGCTCCACATGCGGGTTTCACATGCCACCAACTCCACATTCTCAGGCAACTTCAGCGCCACAGCCGTTTTCAGATAGCCCTCAATGCAAAGGCTCTAGACGCAAATATTGGTGTGAGAGCTAATTCAATCAAGGAAACACTGCATGTTGGTGAAGGGCATATTGAAGAAGGATCAGCCGAGTGGTTCTTGTGGGAGAACAACTCCATTTGGCTCACTAACTTCACACACCATCAGGCTTCCAAGCAGCTCTCAAGGAAACTCAGTTTTCACACTCTATGCTTAGTGACCTTTGAGTGCATTATCTAGGAATGAACCTGGTAGAGCATCCCACACAAACGAATGCTCCACATGCGGGGTTTCACATGCCACCAACTCGACATTCTCAGGCAACTTCAGCGCCACAGCCATTTTCAGATAGCCCTCAATGCAAAGGCTCTAGACGCAAATATTGGTGTGAGAGCTAATTCAATCAAGGAAACACTGCATGTTGGTGAAGGGCATATTGAAGAAGGATCAGCCAAGTGGTTCTTGTGGGAGAACAACTCCATTTGGCTCACTAACTTCACACACCATCAGGCTTCCAAGCAGCTCTCAAGGAAACTCAGTTTTCACACTCTATGCTTAGTGCCCTTGAGTGCATTATCTAGGAATGAACCTGGTAGAGCATCCCACACAAACGAATGCTCCACATGCGGGTTTCACATGCCACCAACTCCACATTCACAGGCAACTTCAGCGCCACAGCCGTTTTCAGATAGCCCTCAATGCAAAGGCTCTAGACGCAAATATTGGTGTGAGAGCTAATTCAGTCAAGGAAACACTGCATGTTGGTGAAGGGCATATTGAAGAAGGATCAGCCGAGTGGTTCTTGTGGGAGAACAACTCCATTTGGCTCACTAACTTCACACACCATCAGGCTTCCAAGCAGCTCTCAAGGAAACTCAGTTTTCACACTCTATGCTTCGTGCCCTTTGAGTGCATTATCTAGGAATGAACCTGGTAGAGCATCCCACACAAACGAATGCTCCACATGCGGGTTTCACATGCCACCAACTCCACATTCTCAGGCAACTTCAGCGCCACAGCCGTTTTCAGATAGCCCTCAATGCAAAGGCTCTAGACGCAAATATTGGTGTGAGAGCTAATTCAATCAAGGAAACACTGCATGTTGGTGAAGGGCATATTGAAGAAGGATCAGCCGAGTGGTTCTTGTGGGAGAACAACTCCATTTGGCTCACTAACTTCACACACCATCAGGCTTCCAAGCAGCTCTCAAGGAAACTCAGTTTACACACTCTATGCTTAGTGCCCTTTGAGTGCATTATCTAGGAATGAACCTGGTAGAGCATCCCACACAAACGAATGCTCCACATGCGGGTTTCACATGCCACCAACTCCACATTCTCAGGCAACTTCAGCGCCACAGCCGTTTTCAGATAGCCCTCAATGCAAAGGCTCTAGACACAAATATTGGTGTGAGAGCTAATTCAATCAAGGAAACACTGCATGTTGGTGAAGGGCATATTGAAGAAGGATCAGCCGAGTGGTTCTTGTGGGAGAACAACTCCATTTGGCTCACTAACTTCACACACCATCAGGCTTCCAAGCAGCTCTCAAGGAAACTCAGTTTTCACACTCTATGCTTCGGGCCTTTTGAGTGCCTAGGACTGAAATGAAGCTGGTAGAGCATCCCACACAAACGAATGCTCCACATGCGGGTTTCACATGCCACCAACTCCACATTCTCAGGCAACTTCAGCGCCACAGCCGTTTTCAGATAGCCCTCAATGCAAAGGCTCTAGACGCAAATATTGGTGTGAGAGCTAATTCAATCAAGGAAACACTGCATGTTGGTGAAGGGCATATTGAAGAAGGATCAGCCGAGTGGTTCTTGTGGGAGAACAACTCCATTTGGCTCACTAACTTCACACACCATCAGGCTTCCAAGCAGCTCTCAAGGAAACTCAGTTTTCACACTCTATGCTTAGTGCCTTTTGAGTGCCTAGGACTGAAATGAATCTGGTAGAGCATCCCACACAAACGAATGCTCCACATGCGGGTTTCACATGCCACCAACTCCACATTCTCAGGCAACTTCAGCGCCACAGCCGTTTTCAGATAGCCCTCAATGCAAAGGCTCTAGACGCAAATATTGGTGTGAGAGCTAATTCAATCAGGAAACACTGCATGTTGGTGAAGGGCATATTGAAGAAGGATCAGAAAAGTAGTTCTTGTGGGAGAACAACTCCATTTGGCTCACTAACTTCACACACCATCAGGCTTCCAAGCAGCTCTCAAGGAAACTCAGTTTTCACACTCTATGCTTAGTGCCCTTTGAGTGCATTATCTAGGAATGAACCTGGTAGAGCATCCCACACAAACGAATGCTCCACATGCGGGTTTCACATGCCACCAACTCCACATTGACAGGCAACTTCAGCGCCACAGCCGTTTTCAGATAGCCCTCAATGCAAAGGCTCTAGACGCAAATATTGGTGTGAGAGCTAATTCAATCAAGGAAACACTGCATGTTGGTGAAGGGCATATTGAAGAAGGATCAGCCGAGTGGTTCTTGTGGGAGAACAACTCCATTTGGCTCACTAACTTCACACACCATCAGGCTTCCAAGCAGCTCTCAAGGAAACTCAGTTTTCACACTCTATGCTTAGTGCCCTTTGAGTGCATTATCTAGGAATGAACCTGGTAGAGCATCCCGCACAAACGAATGCTCCACATGCGGGTTTCACATGCCACCAACTCCACATTCTCAGGCAACTTCAGCGCCACAGCCGTTTTCAGATAGCCCTCAATGCAAAGGCTCTAGACGCAAATATTGGTGTGAGAGCTAATTCAATCAAGGAAACACTGCATGTTGGTGAAGGGCATATTGAAGAAGGATCAGCCGAGTGGTTCTTGTGGGAGAACAACTCCATTTGGCTCACTAACTTCACACACCATCAGGCTTCCAAGCAGCTCTCAAGGAAACTCAGTTTTCACACTCTATGCTTAGTGCCCTTTGAGTGCATTATCTAGGAATGAACCAGGTAGAGCATCCCACACAAACGAATGCTCCAAATGCGGGTTTCACATGCCACCCACTCCACATTCACAGGCAACTTCAGCGCCACAGCCGTTTTCAGATAGCCCTCAATGCAAAGGCTCTAGACACAAATATTGGTGTGAGAGCTAATTCAATCAAGGAAACACTGCATGTTGGTGAAGGGCATATTGAAGAAGGATCAGCCGAGTGGTTCTTGTGGGAGAACAACTCCATTTGGCTCACTAACTTCACACACCATCAGGCTTCCAAGCAGCTCTCAAGGAAACTCAGTTTTCACACTCTATGCTTAGTGCCCTTTGAGTGCATTATCTAGGAATGAACCTGGTAGAGCATCCCACACAAACGAATGCTCCACATGCGGGTTTCACATGCCACCAACTCCACATTCACAGGCAACTTCAGCGCCACAGCCGTTTTCAGATAGCCCTCAATGCAAAGGCTCTAGACGCAAATATTGGTGTGAGAGCTAATTCAATCAAGGAAACACTGCATGTTGGTGAAGGGCATATTGAAGAAGGATCAGCCGAGTGGTTCTTGTGGGAGAACAACTCCATTTGGCTCACTAACTTCACACACCATCAGGCTTCCAAGCAGCTCTCAAGGAAACTCAGTTTCACACTCTATGCTTAGTGCCTTTTGAGTGCCTAGGACTGAATATTTGCAAGCTGGTAGAGCATCCCACACAAACGAATGCTCCACATGCGGGTTTCACATGCCACCAACTCCACATTCTCACGCAACTTCAGCGCCACAGCCGTTTTCAGATAGCCCTCAATGCAAAGGCTCTAGACGCAAATATTGGTGTGAGAGCTAATTCAATCAAGGAAACACTGCATGTTGGTGAAGGGCATATTGAAGAAGGATCAGCCGAGTGGTTCTTGTGGGAGAACAACTCCATTTGGCTCACTAACTTCACACACCATCAGGCTTCCAAGCAGCTCTCAAGGAAACTCAGTTTTCACACTCTATGCTTAGTGCCCTTTGAGTGCATTATCTAGGAATGAACCTGGTAGAGCATCCCACACAAACGAATGCTCCACATGCGGGTTTCACATGCCACCAACTCCACATTCACAGGCAACTTCAGCGCCACAGCCGTTTTCAGATAGCCCTCAATGCAAAGGCTCTAGACGCAAATATTGGTATGAGAGCTAATTCAATCAAGGAAACACTGCATGTTGGTGAAGGGCATATTGAAGAAGGATCGACCGAGTGGTTCTTGTGGGAGAACAACTCCATTTGGCTCACTAACTTCACACACCATCAGGCTTCCAAGCAGCTCTCAAGGAAACTCAGTTTACACATCTGTGCTTAGTGCCCTTTGAGTGCATTATCTAGGAATGAACCTGGTAGAGCATCCCACACAAACGAATGCTCCACATGCGGGTTTCACATGCCACCAACTCCACATTCACAGGCAACTTCAGCGCCACAGCCGTTTTCAGATAGCCCTCAATGCAAAGGCTCTAGACGCAAATATTGGTGTGAGAGCTAATTCAATCAAGGAAACACTGCATGTTGGTGAAGGGCATATTGAAGAAGGATCAGCCGAGTGGTTCTTGTGGGAGAACAACTCCATTTGGCTCACTAAACTTCACACACCATCAGGCTTCCAAGCAGCTCTCAAGGAAACTCAGTTTTCACACTCCATGCTTAGTGCCCTTTGAGTGCATGATCTAGGAATGAACCTGGTAGAGCATCCCACACAAACGAATGCTCCAAATGCGGGTTTCACATGCCACCAACTCCACATTCACAGGCAACTTCAGCGCCACAGCCGTTTTCAGATAGCCCTCAATGCAAAGGCTCTAGACGCAAATATTGGTATGAGAGCTAATTCAATCAAGGAAACACTGCATGTTGGTGAAGGGCATATTGAAGAAGGATCAGCCGAGTGGTTCTTGTGGGAGAACAACTCCATTTGGCTCACTAACTTCACACACCATCAGGCTTCTAAGCAGCTCTCAAGGAAACTCAGTTTTCACACTCTATGCTTAGTGCCCTTTTAGTGCATTATCTAGGAATGAACCTGGTAGAGCATCCCGCACAAACGAATGCTCCACATGCGGGTTTCACATGCCACCAACTCCACATTCTCAGGCAACTTCAGCGCCACAGCCGTTTTCAGATAGCCTCAATGCAAAGGCTCTAGACGCAAATATTGGTGTGAGAGCTAATTCAATCAAGGAAACACTGCATGTTGGTGAAGGGCATATTGAAGAAGGATCAGCCGAGTGGTTCTTGTGGGAGAACAACTCCATTTGGCTCACTAACTTCACACACCATCAGGCTTCCAAGCAGCTCTCAAGGAAACTCAGTTTTCACACTCTATGCTTAGTGCCCTTTGAGTGCATTATCTAGGAATGAACCTGGTAGAGCATCCCACACAAACAAATGCTCCAAATGCGGGTTTCACATGCCACCAACTCCACATTCTCAGGCAACTTCAGCGCCACAGCCGTTTTCAGATAGCCCTCAATGCAAAGGCTCTAGACACAAATATTGGTGTGAGAGCTAATTCAATCAAGGAAACACTGCATGTTGGTGAAGGGCATATTGAAGAAGGATCAGCCGAGTGGTTCTTGTGGGAGAACAACTCCATTTGGCTCACTAACTTCACACCACCATCAGGCTTCCAAGCAGCTCTCAAGGAAACTCAGTTTTCACACTCTATGCTTAGTGCCCTTGAGTGCATTATCTAGGAATGAACCTGGTAGAGCATCCCACACAAACGAATGCTCCACATGCGGGTTTCACATGCCACCAACTCCACATTCTCAGGCAACTTCAGCGCCACAGCCGTTTTCAGATAGCCCTCAATGCAAAGGCTCTAGACGCAAATATTGGTATGAGAGCTAATTCAATCAAGGAAACACTGCATGTTGGTGAAGGGCATATTGAAGAAGGATCAGCCGAGTGGTTCTTGTGGGAGAACAACTCCATTTGGCTCACTAACTTCACACACCATCAGGCTTCCAAGCAGCTCTCAAGGAAACTCAGTTTACACAGTCTGTGCTTAGTGCCCTTTGAGTGCATTATCTAGGAATGAACCTGGTAGAGCATCCCACACAAACGAATGCTCCACATGCGGGTTTCACATGCCACCAACTCCACATTCACAGGCAACTTCAGCGCCACAGCCGTTTCAGATAGCCCTCAATGCAAAGGCTCTAGACGCAAATATTGGTGTGAGAGCTAATTCAATCAAGGAAACACTGCATGTTGGTGAAGGGCATATTGAAGAAGGATCAGCCGAGTGGTTCTTGTGGGAGAACAACTCCATTTGGCTCACTAACTTCACACACCATCAGGCTTCCAAGCAGCTCTCAAGGAAACTCAGTTTTCACACTCCATGCTTAGTGCCCTTTGAGTGCATTATCTAGGAATGAACCTGGTAGAGCATCCCACACAAACGAATGCTCCAAATGCGGGTTTCACATGCCACCAACTCCACATTCACAGGCAACTTCAGCGCCACAGCCGTTTTCAGATAGCCCTCAATGCAAAGGCTCTAGACGCAAATATTGGTATGAGAGCTAATTCAATCAAGGAAACACTGCATGTTGGTGAAGGGCATATTGAAGAAGGATCAGCCGAGTGGTTCTTGTGGGAGAACAACTCCATTTGGCTCACTAACTTCACACACCATCAGGCTTCTAAGCAGCTCTCAAGGAAACTCAGTTTTCACACTCTATGCTTAGTGCCCTTTTAGTGCATTATCTAGGAATGAACCTGGTAGAGCATCCCGCACAAACGAATGCTCCACATGCGGGTTTCACATGCCACCAACTCCACATTCTCAGGCAACTTCAGCGCCACAGCCGTTTTCAGATAGCCCTCAATGCAAAGGCTCTAGACGCAAATATTGGTGTGAGAGCTAATTCAATCAAGGAAACACTGCATGTTGGTGAAGGGCATATTGAAGAAGGATCAGCCGAGTGGTTCTTGTGGGAGAACAACTCCATTTGGCTCACTAACTTCACACACCATCAGGCTTCCAAGCAGCTCTCAAGGAAACTCAGTTTTCACACTCTATGCTTAGTGCCCTTTGAGTGCATTATCTAGGAATGAACCTGGTAGAGCATCCCACACAAACAAATGCTCCAAATGCGGGTTTCACATGCCACCAACTCCACATTCTCAGGCAACTTCAGCGCCACAGCCGTTTTCAGATAGCCCTCAATGCAAAGGCTCTAGACACAAATATTGGTGTGAGAGCTAATTCAATCAAGGAAACACTGCATGTTGGTGAAGGGCATATTGAAGAAGGATCAGCCGAGTGGTTCTTGTGGGAGAACAACTCCATTTGGCTCACTAACTTCACACACCATCAGGCTTCCAAGCAGCTCTCAAGGAAACTCAGTTTGCACACTCTATGCTTAGTGCCCTTTTAGTGCATTATCTAGGAATGAACCTGGTAGAGCATCCCACACAAACGAATGCTCCACATGCGGGTTTCACATGCCACCAACTCCACATTCACAGGCAACTTCAGCGCCACAGCCGTTTTCAGATAGCCCTCAATGCAAAGGCTCTAGACGCAAATATTGGTATGAGAGCTAATTCAATCAAGGAAACACTGCATGTTGGTGAAGGGCATATTGAAGAAGGATCAGCCGAGTGGTTCTTGTGGGAGAACAACTCCATTTGGCTCACTAACTTCACACACCATCAGGCTTCCAAGCAGCTCTCAAGGAAACTCAGTTTACACAGTCTGTGCTTGGTTCCCTTTGAGTGCATTATCTAGGAATGAACCTGGTAGAGCATCCCACACAAACGAATGCTCCACATGCGGGTTTCACATGCCACCAACTCCACATTGACAGGCAACTTCAGCGCCACAGCCGTTTTCAGATAGCCCTCAATGCAAAGGCTCTAGACGCAAATATTGGTGTGAGAGCTAATTCAATCAAGGAAACACTGCATGTTGGTGAAGGGCATATTGAAGAAGGATCAGCCGAGTGGTTCTTGTGGGAGAACAACTCCATTTGGCTCACTAACTTCACACACCATCAGGCTTCCAAGCAGCTCTCAAGGAAACTCAGTTTTCACACTCTATGCTTAGTGCCCTTTGAGTGCATTATCTAGGAATGAACCTGGTAGAGCATCCCACACAAACGAATGCTCCAAATGCGGGTTTCACATGCCACCAACTCCACATTCACAGGCAACTTCAGCGCCACAGCCCTTTTCAGATAGCCCTCAATGCAAAGGCTCTAGACACAAATATTGGTGTGAGAGCTAATTCAATCAAGGAAACACTGCATGTTGGTGAAGGGCATATTGAAGAAGGATCAGCCGAGTGGTTCTTGTGGGAGAACAACTCCATTTGGCTCACTAACTTCACACACCCATCAGGCTTCCAAGCAGCTCTCAAGGAAACTCAGTTTTCACACTCTATGCTTAGTGCCCTTTGAGTGCATTATCTAGGAATGAACCTGGTAGAGCATCCCACACAAACGAATGCTCCACATGCGGGTTTCACATGCCACCAACTCCACATTCACAGGCAACTTCAGCGCCACACCCGTTTTCAGATAGCCCTCAATGCAAAGGCTCTAGACGCAAATATTGGTGTGAGAGCTAATTCAATCAAGGAAACACTGCATGTTGGTGAAGGGCATATTGAAGAAGGATCAGCCGAGTGGTTCTTGTGGGAGAATAACACCATTTGGCTCACTAACTTCACACACCATCACGCTTCCAAGCAGCTCTCAAGGAAACTCAGTTTTCACACTCTAGGCTTAGTGCCCTTTGAGTGCCTTATCTAGGAATGAACCTAGCAGAGCATCCCACACAAACGAATGCTCCACATGCGGGTTTCACATGCCACCAACTCCACATTCTCAGGCAACTTCAGCGCCACAGCCGTTTTCAGATAGCCCTCAATGCAAAGGCTCTAGACGCAAATATTGGTGTGAGAGCTAATTCAATCAAGGAAACACTGCATGTTGGTGAAGGGCATATTGAAGAAGGATCAGCCGAGTGGTTCTTGTGGGAGAACAACTCCATTTGGCTCACTAACTTCACACACCATCAGGCTTCCAAGCAGCTCTCAAGGAAACTCAGTTTTCACACTCTATGCTTAGTGCCCTTTGAGTGCATTATCTAGGAATGAACCTGGTAGAGCATCCCACACAAACGAATGCTCCACATGCGGGTTTCACATGCCACCAACTCCACATTGACAGGCAACTTCAGCGCCACAGCCGTTTTCAGATAGCCCTCAATGCAAAGGCTCTAGACGCAAATATTGGTGTGAGAGCTAATTCAATCAAGGAAACACTGCATGTTGGTGAAGGGCATAATGATGAAGGATCAGCCAAGAGGTTCTTGTGGAAGAACAACTCCATTTGGCTCACTAACTTCACACACCATCAGGCTTCCAAGCAGCTCTCAAGGAAACTCAGTTTTCACAATCA